>NC_088312.1:8181818-8484848 GCF_910592395.1 Lineus longissimus | reverse complement strand
CCAAGTCAAGTGATGCATTTTGTCAATTTTGATGTCACTGTGGACATCAAGACATGTCGTTTAGGACTGGTCATGTAGGGCTTTATACTGCTGGCATCAAGCAAATGAAGATACCAATTTTTGAGACTTTGCAAGAAAAAATAGGAACTTATGCACCCAAAGGATGCAAGAGATCTACCAAAAATAGCAGCACATGGGCACCTTTAACTGCCAGTAAAGAAGATATAATAGCACAACTGCCTGTCTAAATCTAAGTGAACTGCAATTGCATTGTTGATAGCTTATACATGAATGCCCGTCTTTGTCCAATGTCCCGTTCTCTTGCATGCGATTACATGTCTGTCTTCTCTACCAATGCTTGCACGTGCAGCGGACGTCATCTATCAGGATTCCTGGTTCTACCTGAAACTCCGAGGTAACGCTAAGATTCATCTTCACTCGATATTGTACTAAATATTTTAACATCACTTTGCACTTCTAGCTTATTTGCGTCAGTGTTGTCACCAAACACTTGCCCGTTATTGAAATGTTACAGTTATCCTTCTATTATAAAACAGTGTTTTCATTTTGTCTCCATTAAAACAATATTGGTGTTGGTGAATATGTGTACACTGTACATTGGTGTTGTCAGTGGTTGTCACATGAACGCTTAAAATATATAAGTGTTTCCTTATTATTGGTGTTGTCAAGAATGTCACATTTGGTGTGCTAAACACTTGATTGCTTTCAGTGTCCCCCTTGCACAATGTCACTTTGCACTGTGTTGTTTTTTGCTTCACCCATCACCTACACTTTCACAGCCCGACCTCACACGGACCCACTCTTCTCAGAGCCAAACTGAGCCAAAACCTCCAGTTCATGGACTTTTCGAACGATGTTTCCATATTGCAGACCATCTTTAGGAAGAAGCAATGAAGTTTCTATTTGACCTCTTTGTCTAACCTCTTTATCATTTCTTCCCTTGTTTATTTCTTATAAATACGCTTTAGATCCCGGTCCGATTCATGATATATTTTCCAGCCAATTCCATACCAGTTTGATTAAACATGTTAAACGATCTTGCTTATCAAGAAAGTCTACGGGATATCCTATAACTTTAATGGGAAATTCCTTTATTGCATTAATGGTCTTGCCTTTTCTAACTATTTTGATTATTTTGAAGAACAGTGATAGCAACTTGGTCCTATATTTGATGTCAAACTTTATTTAGTAAAACCTATATTTAGTAAAATGAGCGACTTCTCACAAAATGTTCCAACAAAGAGGAATAAGAAGACAAGAATTTTTCCTGCAACATCAGAGAACTTAATCTAGCACACTGCACATTAACTTATACTACAATGATAATGCCCTTTCCTCACTCCGTATTGCAAACTGCACAGCACTTTGCGCCTAACAGTGATAAAACATATTTTTTTCCAAATGAACATTATTTCTTGAAATTACATTTGATTCAAAGGCAATCAACTGCATGTAGTTTTCAAAAGTGCTTCTCGATCACAAAAGAGATATCCAGAGAATCCTTATATTGGTGGAGTTGCCATTTGTGGCGGGAAATGGTGCCCTCTCGCTGTTCCATAGAAGTTAGGGCATGGCAGGTTGACTCTGCCATCTGGCTGAATCTACCAAAGGAACTTTGCCATGTTTCCAAAGTACTGCAAAAACAGACAACTTCACTAAAAGCAACTGAAGTACTGCACTGCTGATTGAACAGAAAGAGTCCACTCAGCAACAACAGTTTTTATCTGCTCCTCTTCCTTTTTCCAGGCGTCACAGTTCACACAGCTCGTAAACTCGTCTTCTTCTCCGATGGCACTGGGAAGGTCCACCGGATCAAACTCAACAGGAATAACTCCCACGATGTCATCTACAAGAGTTTCTTGCACCCTAGCGCCCTCAGTGTTGATTGGCTGAATGATAAACTCTACATTGTCGAGGACAATAAGGTAATACTTATCAAAGGTTCTTATTTAATGAAAAAGTTATCAGTTGGTTTGAAAATTAGGTAGATTTAGGACCTTTAGACATTACAGACCTGGACCTTGACCTACTAGGGCAGGTTTGGGTGTAAAATGTCTAAATGCAGATGACGTTTTGAGAGGGAGCAAACGTCTTCATACGACTTCTTCTGGCTGTAAGCAAGGCGTCGCTTCGCACGCGTCGCTTGCACCATGGATACCAGAGCTTAACTGGAAGCATTTCAGACGATTTTCTCATAGTATCTTTACAAAAAATTGGTGTGTAGCAAAAAAGCACTATTCCACGAAGCTGGCGATTGTAGATTCTATGGTATCATAACAGTCCTGATGAGAACAAGTGGCAGGATCTCTTCTCAGACTGCTGTTTGAAACTTGTACCAACAAATGGAAGGAAATGCCAACTTGGCTGCAACAAGAAGTAGAGAAGAGGCGGTTGTGGGTTTTCTGTGGGTGTATTGTTCATGCAACATGTGGATAGAGTGGCCATTTCCCTGTCCTTGGTTCTCTATCATTGGAGAAGCTAAGGAATCTGGCAGAGGGTAAAATAAATACCAGTGTTTTCATAAATGGCTTGTCTATGATTCCAATGGAGATATTTGCTCAAGTTGCAAGAATTGCAAAGCTGGCTATTTTTTCTGTTTGTGGAAAGGGCTTGAAATGTATTATGGTAAATGCCAAAGATACAGCTTTACCTGCCACACATTCTGAACAGAACATGAACCTTACCAATGCATTTCACGGTCGAACCAATTGTATAGACACTGTTGAAGTCGACGTCAGATTTTGGGTGCCTTTCTTGTGTCATTGTAACCATGCAGAGTCAGTCATGGCTCTGATAGTCTAATCCTAGGTTCTTAGGTCTTCCTTTGCCTCAAAGAATGCTCCAGTGATGCAATGGACTGATGTAATGACCACTCTCTCTACAATATTACGATGGCTTGATACGTGTAGCAGGCCTAATATTGTTGTTGGCTGTAGCCTGTTGAAGGTTGTCTTCCAGCGACACTGTTTCCTACAGCTGCAGCAAATGAACTTAATTGTCTTGGCTAAGGCGACGGACCAAAAAGCAATTCTTGTTCCTTGGGATTGGCAGGAGACAACCATTTCTTGTTAATTTGTCAAACTTGATGATTTTTTGCATCACTTCAACTTTGCATTGTACATCACACTATACAAGCGCAGTTGTATTGGAGAAACAAGACTGAAAATGTTATCTTAGAGAATAAAACAACCCCATGGATAAACATTTGGAATGATTCCATGGATTCCTTCACCACTAAAGCCTGTTTATTTTGTAGTAGTGTGTATAACCTTTCCCAGGAAATGCTCCTCTCCAAAAACAACTCATGGGTTTGCTGTTATGTACTGGCAATTGTGATACATTCGTTATTTATCTTCACGTCATTTTAGTGTGAATTGCATCCAGAGAAACTGTCATTCACAAACCATGAGGTTTTGCCCTTGCCCTTGTTCTTTGCAAGATATGACAAAGATTTCAATGATGTTGTTCTACGAATCGCATCTTCTTTTCAGCTATAAATGACTTTGATTGTTTATAGAATGAAGTTGCTTTCATGCCATGCCATGTTTTGGGGTCATTCATGAAATCATTGATTTAGATTTGTAATGACATTGGTCATCATAAATAAAAGCATTCACTGTAGAAGAGCTTTTAAAGCACATTTTCTGTTGCGATTGCTAGCAGCACTAGTCATGAGTGAGACTAATACCATAACATTTTCAGGATTCTATGATTTTCAGATTGTATCCTTAGATGTGACAAATGGCTGAGATGGCTACTAAATCCTTTAAACAGACTTGAAAACTCAATTGTTACAGTATGGGTACACATGCCAAGTTTGTTGCAGTTTGCCATACTATGTCAAGATCAGAGCTAAAGAAATCAATCCCATACACAGAATTGAATGTCAGCTGATGATTAATATTCTTCTGGACAATATGAAATATTTCTTCATCACATTTATGTTGCAGCCGCAAAATTTCACCGGTGCTGACTGGCGAGCTGCCCCTTACTGGAGAAGTCATGTAGGCTTGAAGCTTATGAGTTTTGTTTCTGCATGCCCCTGTTGATTTCAAGCAGTTGTGTTCCGTTACGGTAGTCTTTGTTCATTACACCATTCTGTCATGTCTCAATAATAAGGGGACAAGGATGTAAAAGTGAACATATGCTTGGTTTTGAACTTTTCATTCCCGAATGTCAGATTTTCCATGGTTATTAAATTTGGTGTTTTTTTACGTCTGGAGCAAAAGGTTGAATTCTACCCGTTCACTTCTACACCTCTTGTCTCAGAGTTAACGTTCTGTAATTCAACTAATATAGTCCTCTTTTTTTCCCCTAAACATCTATTGGAAGTCCTACAGTATGATCACTCCTGTTCGATGCTTCTTGTGGTCATTGAGTGATAATAGATTTAAGGGCTGTATCCAAGGCTTTAAGGGACTCCTCTCCTGTTTTCAGAAAAGAATAGGGATGCTGCATGCAATTTTGTGCTGGAACAGCAAAGATTTAAAAATTCTTTATTCACACGATGCTTTTCCAATGTCATGGATACGGCGCTATGCCTTCACTTTCATGATACATTGCTGATTCTCAACAAATTGTACAAATGTGATCTTTTGAAAGTTATAACGGCTCTCAATAGATGTTTGACACTACCCTATTTCTTTCCCATCCTTATGCACTATGTCCTCCTTGACACCCACAAGAAAATTCTGATGATTCTTCATATAAAATATGCTAAAATACATGCAGTCAATACTCCTTCGAAATTTACTTGATTCAAGGTTGACGAATCCTTCAATAAAATCCATAAGAACTTTATTTGAAAAAATGTGATCTGGATTCCAGCTGAAGTTATTCAAAAAAGATGAGACACATTCACAAATTTTAGCATTTTATGATGTTAGTTATTGCTGTTGGTGAAGGGTTTTGATGTTGATTGTTGTAAAGTCTCAATCTGAAAATATATTATTTGATCAACTCAGTTCAAAAAGTGGGAAGCATATGATATTGTTCTTTATGAGTCACATTGAATTCAGATGTATTTCAAGTTTCCAAAAAAGGTTGATGCCAAATTGATTTCATTTACGTACTTGTAAATCTTAGGCAATATTTGTTGATGTCGAAGTGGTGAATTCTCATGCTCTAGACCATTGTCATATAAGTATGTGTCACTTAGGCAAAACAACGATAAAGCCAAATAGTTTAGTTAGCATTTCTCTTTACTCTTAGTGGTTCATGTAGCTGACTCTTACAATAGCTGAGGTTTGTCTAAATCCCCTCGAAGCCAAATGCAGTTGGGATAACAACAAACCTATGGAGATCTTTAAGAGTTTAGTGTATTCTGATTGTTCCTGCTGATTCATTGCACATTCCTCTAGCTGTTTCTTCTTGTAGAATGTTCCAAAATCTTCTTGGTAGTCTTGCTTGAGTAGATCCTGTAGTTCCTATGCTTACCATAGCAGTAGATATGTTTTACCATTGTTATTATCTGAGCAAGACTATCTGTAGGAAGTTGCTAAACATTCTCTCAAGTTTCAAGTTCATTGTACCCAATGTTAATATTTGAACCATAACTATTTACAAATCATAGAAAGGAATGGCTTGGTCACAAAGAAAATTTCCATAGCAACCAAGGGGTTGCTTAGCAACCAAAGGGTTGCTTAGTAACCAACAGGTTTCTTAGTAACCATAGGAATAGAAGTTATCACCAACAGCAACATGTGTAGCAACTCCTATGCAGATGCTCCATGGTTTCTTTCCTGTACAATCAGCAGTTTCCTGAAATGTCTGGTTCAATAATTAACACATTTATAAAGACCTGATGTGTAATGATGCTTTCAGTGACTCAAAGTTGAAATGTCCGGCTAAAAACTATTCATCATACACCTGAATAAAGGACTCTTTACTGTTTTATCAGGTCCTATTAGAGTCTGGTTCCAAAACTGCTGGAAACCTTCATGGTATCTTTGTGTTCCAAGCCGCACAGTTTCCCGCAGTTTCCACCAGTTTCCACCAGTTTCCACAGATTCTACTGTTTCTTGGAATCGAAGCATTATACACAACTGAAAGCATCATTGGATCATGAAGTGTCCGTCTCTGTGATTCAGACTCCTTCCCCACCCTCTCCTGAATTCCTCAAATGTTTTGAACTGTCACAGCTTTTTAGAGATTGCACTGTTAAAATAACAACTAACATTTCTGTATTTTTTCAGACCCATTTTGAAGATTTTTTATATCACTTTTGGCAATTTTTTGTAATAATTTTTGTACTTAAAAGTCTGGCTGCAGTGCACAAAGTGCATGTCAAATATTTTTTTGCTAAGTCAAGTGTGTGTACTTTTGTATCTTTCTTTAAAATCACCTCAAAATTAACTGCATTTCTCATTTTTTATGCTGAACACCACAGGATAGTTGCAGACTTACTGAACTGGATTGGCCATTTTCACAATTTTTTCTGAAACTGATTTCGGCAGGTCAATAACTCCTGTGACTTTTTGAGGTCAGCTGATTTCTTTTCCGTCTTTTTGCAGATTCTGCAGTGCACACTTGATGGTGTATCCTGTTTCCCAGTTCTCACCAATCTCTACCCGACACCAGATGATGTCAAGGCAGATCCTTACAATGGGTAATTAGACTACAAACAAAATTGAGTCAAGAGTTGAGCAACAACTAGGACAATATTAGCTCTGTAAACAAAATTAGGCAACTATCATCTTATTCGACACTATCACTTACTCCTTACATTGTTATCATTTGCCACCACTATCACATCTATGATTGCTCATTTTAGGTATCTGTACTGGACCCAGTTTGGTCAGGGCTTGTTCCGCATGGATCTCAATGATATTGGCAAGAAGGGGTCAAGGCCATCTCAATATCGCATCATCCGACAAGACATGCTGTACACATTGTTCATCGACCACCAAAATTACCGACTCTACTTCCCGAACTCTACTATGAACACAATCATGTCCTCGTCACTCGATGGGACAGACTTGACAGATATCCGACCGAATATGCAGCGTCCATATTTCCTCCTAGTAAAGAGTTTACTGTACTTTGACAAGCTTTTTTATTGGACGAATGGGGAGTATTTCAGCAAGGAGGAGTTCGATCCACGCAATGACGTCTACCATCATAATAAGATGTTCTTCTTGGAGAGGCACTTCCTTGGCTTAAATTTGTTCCATCCGTCTGCCCAGCCGAAACCGGTCCCGACCAACCCGCCCATGAAGGTGCAGGCCCTGTTTACAGACAAGTCGGCCCAGGTCAGCTGGAAGAAACCAGAATTGCTGAAAGAAAAAGGTCAGTCTATCTCTAAGTTAAAATCAGTTGGAAGTTTCACTTGTCTGATAATGTTTGTGAGAGAGTTGTCTAAAGTTTGAATATTCCTGAAGAATTCTGATGTGATGTACTTATTAGCTGTCCCTTAGTTTTAAGTTCGAGTTTATTTGCAGGACGTGGCGCTTGGCAGCAGTGGCTGTACCAAATTAGGATCCGTGATGAACGAAATGTTACCAGAATAGTTGACGCCATCAGCGACCTTGAACACAAGGTATACCATCTCCGACCAAACGTCACCTACACAATACAAGTGCGCGGTTACTCAAACGGTGAACACGGCCCCTGGTCAACAGAGTTTGTCGGGAGGACCTTGTTGACGGAGTCTGTGAAGCCGTACATTCTTGCTGCGAGTGAAAATAATTTGATCCAGACAGACGTGGATGGAGGGAATGAGATTCCAATTATTACTATCAAGAATGATAATCAGGCTAAAGTAACTGGTGAGTACTTCTAAAATAAGCAATTTATTCAAAGTATTGACTGGCTTCTAGTAAGATGAGAGCTTTCTTGTTCAGATATAGTAATCAATGAACTGAGATCTTATTTGACATTGAGGGATTAGAAGTACCGAGAATGTGCTTGATGTTCTGTAAGTATCTGTGTTTCAGTTTTGGAACTTTAAGCTTATTAACTGTGGACGGTCGGCTGGCGTCCATTCTCAGGAGGAAATAGTCCATGACATAGAGCAGCACTTAATTTGAATCAAAAAGTTTTTTGATTCCTTTACTGTAATAGCAGCTGAGTGATTTGTATAAGACTTGTGGTTCATTTTGATGTTGATCCATTTAATTCCCTTTATAGACATCCACGTGTACCGAGACACGTACATCTTCAGTATGGATAACGGCAAGGTATACAAGTTCTACAGCAACGAGACAGTACCGCAGGAAATCACCCACATCCACGATGCGACAGCTGTTGTACTGGATTGGCTTGCAGAGAAAATTTACTGGTCAAACGTCAAACAGAGCATGGTAAGATAATTTTGAATTCTGGAGCCAATGTCTTCAACGCGTCTTTTTCAGTTCTCAAGATTCACTCACTTCTTCATCACCTCTCTTTCAGGTGCTGTGGTTTTCTGTTAGTTATGCTTGCTCAGTTAAGTGTTTGTGGCTATCACTGTGGTCCCAGGTGGGTGGCATACCCCTAGCCTCAGTGACTCAGTCCTCAGCTTAAGGGATCGGATTTTATCTGTTAACAAACTTAATTTCTTAGTGCATCATTCAAGTATTTTGGGCTTTCATTCAAATCAATATCTAATCATTTCTCTCTTGAACAGATCTTCAGATCTGACTTACATGGCAATTCCATTGAGACTGTGTACCAGGCACCGGCACGTGACATGGTCATTGATTCCCTGTCAGGGTACCTCTACTGGACCACGACCCACAGCCTCGAGTGCGCCATCTTGAACGGAGCAAATCACTATGACTACCAAACCTTACCCTTCCTGTCAGAACAGTTTGTCCTTGGACTAGCGCTTGACCGACTCCATGGGAATATCTATTGGATTAAGAAGGGCTATGACGGAGGGATACTATTTACGGCACCGGTGGCGACTGATGACATGGGCACACATCAGCCAAGGATCAGGGAAATTGGACAGCTAGGACCTGTATCGAGGTGAGGGACTATTCCAGTTTTTTGCAAACTGTTTAATGTTGAGGAGCTGATCACCTGCCCAGATTTACTTATTACATTCAATAATCCTATTGTCAATTCATCTTTCCTTCTCTTATGTTCTCCAGGATGCCCCTTCTGCAGTACTTCAGCGATCGACTGTTCTTGATGACGGAGGGGGACCAGGCTGTTATAAGTGATGTCAATGGCACCAACCTGGCCAGAATGGACATCGCAAATCGCCATCCACTCAGGACACTGTCAGTTGTTCACCCGTCTCTTCAGCCATATCCAGTGGGTCTGGACCGTGATCTCATCAGGGTCATCCCCAATGACATCTTGGCTGACGCCATCAACGTTGTTGGTAACTGGTCAAATTTCAACATCACTTGGCCTGGTGAGACGAGGGTCAATCACGGCCGTGTTTACTACCAAGTGTTGCTCATATATCTGGGAAAGGAACAAGTAAACGTAAGTATTTGAGGAGTCAAAATGTACCCATATTAAGACAGGCTCTATTTCAAAGCATTTATGGTGATTACAGCTCATTGCCGAGAGGCTCTTATTCCCATAGCTACAGACATTATGTGAGTAAATTGCATCTCGTGATCCTTTCGCCGAGACCGGGCCCTCATTTCTTCCATTTTGCTTTTGTTGATTAAGATTGAAAGTAAAATGCATTTTCCACATCCTCCTGCAGGTCACTGACAACCCATTCTACAACCTAAGGGACCTTAAACCCTTTATACCAATCGAGGTACATCTCCGGGCGTTCACATGCTGGGGCTCATCCAAGACAGTCAGGACTCACATACGGTCTCCGATGTCTGGTAAGAAATTGTCTTACTCATATCCAAAGGAAAAGCATTAGAAGATGATGCACGCGAAATGTTTTCAGTATTTTTTGTTAATTTTTTGGTTTTCCCTATTTTTTATGCATTGTGCACTTATTGTAAATTTTTTAACGTCTTAATTTTTTTCTTCTAGAAAAAGGGCTTTTTCGCATTTTTAGACTATCAGAAGGGGATAATATGAGGTCATGGTTAATAAATATTTTAAAAACATGTTGCATGCAATTCAATAAAATGTGTGGCTCCTGTGAGCTCCTGAAATTGACAAGCATTCTCATTGAACTGAATCCTTTGGGAGTTTGTTGTTTGTTGAATAATCCATTACTTGAAATCTTTTGATCGTTTCTCACAGAATCTTCCAGTCATCCAACGTCTAACTAAAACAATGCATTTTTCAGTGGCTCAGAGGACAAACTATACAGGTAGCACAAACCGTCCAATAAAATTCCAGAAAAATCATTATTTTGTCTTCAGATAATTTCTTGAATTCCTATGTGAAATTAACAACGTGTTTCATTTCAATTTAGCAATAGCATTGACACTTTATTCATTGTCGACTTCCTAGGTTCAGGTTATAACTACTTTAATGGTGTTTAAATCTAGGTTTGTGGTTCCTGTAACTATTAAGGCTTTTGAGTCTTTTAATAAGTATCTGTTTAAGATATGGTCAGATGATAAGGATGTCTTCTAAGGATCTAATGGTCTAGTTTTAGGATGAGGGCATTGAAGACAAATCAGGGATGAATTATCTCAGCCAACATGGTTTGATGCTCCTATTAGTTGCTTCTAACTTCCATCCTAACAATAAGTCTTATGATTTCATCTGTCAATCTCCTTATGGATGATGACTTTGATAATTTTTCTTTTTCGTTTCCTTTTGAAGTTCCCTTTTTGTGTTTAAACATTGATAGTACACTTTTTGTTCAACCTCATTTTGAATGAAGCAAACAGACAATGTTATCGTCCACTCTTGTTCATGTTGTTAGTCAATAGAACCTTTCACTTAGTGTTGAGACCCCTAAATGGCTGTGAGGTGTACGTCTGAGATGTTAAGTGATGTTCTGATCTGTGATGTCGGTGTTCAGAATTTGTCACAGAGGGTGATGAAATGGTTATCAATTCTGGAGTTTTACTGGATCACTGCTTATTTCATGTCACAAGGTATGCCACAATTTCCCCTGAAGACCACAAGTCACCGTCACCTGTCCTGATTCAATTTATAGCCCTAGTTCCTGCCCTGCCCCTGAGAATGGGCCACGTTTCCCTGCACTACCATCTCATGCAATCGACCAAAGATCATACTGGTTGTCATCCGTCATTGATGAAATTGCTAACCATACCATAAAGTCTAGCTTCCCCAGGTCCAACCCAGATGGTATGCATGCCCCAATTAAGAAAGATTCCAAATACCCCATGACTGCTCCAATTTGCACTGTCCGTTGGCGATGCACTTGGTTTGTGGCACTTGGTTGATTCACTTTGTCAAATTAATTTCATCACCCTCTTCCACTGTTCTGTACATGAGTTTAGATATAACGTCGCTTTATGACGTTAGATATGGCTGCACAGAGCGATGCATTAAGATGTCAACAAGTTCATGTGTATGGAAGGTGATATGTGCATGCATCCAACGACTGCCCTCTACAAAAGACCCTCAATGCATAAGTTATGCTGGCAGTAATTTGTGCAACAACTTTTTGTATTCTGAGTATTCAGTATTCTAAGTTTCATAACACATATTCTTTAAATTGCGATTAGTATCATTTGTTTCCCCATAACCTTGTCTTAGTATATTAATCAAAGTTTTATATTTCATTAAACCCGCGACTTCTTCCAGTTTCCTCCACGTTATGTCATACTGCAGTACTATACTACTGTAGAATCAGTTATTTTGGCTGTTATTGTACCTGCCTGAAAATAAGTTATTTGAAAGGGTTGCTGTCACCTCAAATAGCCACATGAGACCTAAATTCGGCTGTCTAGTTTGTCCTTTCAGTTGAAGATCAGGGGGAAAGTAGACAGAGCAGAGTAACAAAAGACTTTCCTGCTATATGATAATGTACACTAATCATATCCATATCACTATTGGTCCTTCCTTTCTACTGAAGGCTAGGACAAGATGACATATGACAAAGTAAATCCAATGTAAACCAGCTTAGAAGGCAGGGTTTACATAGTATTCACAAGAAACAGCAATGACTTTCTGATGCAACATTTCCTCCTTTTTCCAGTTCCCAGTGTGCCATCACATCCTCGGGTTTACGTCACCCACAACCACCGCCTGATGAGCTCGGACATCAGCATCGACCTGGAGTTCCGTTGGAGCCGCCCCATGCACGTCAACGGCATTCTGATCGCTTACAACTTGTACTACCACAACAGCAAGGGCGAGAAAAAGAGTCGCATCCTCACGTCGCAGAATACAGACTTCTCATTGGATAACTGTGATGTTAATGTCAAGTACTACTTCACAGTTGAGGCGTGTACAAAGGTGGGCTGCGGAGACAGGACAGAGGTGGTGTCTGCGAATACCAGTGGTGAGTTCTTGACTTTTTCAACCGATTAAAATCTGTAGTTTTGGCTTTTGGCTTCTGACTGACTTTGCGGTATACTCTGGCTTGGATGTAACATGCATTGGACCATACATTGCATCGTTCTTTTCCAGTTGACAACCCAATCCCAAGGCTTCTTGTTGCACAGAACTTGACCTTGATGAAGTTAGACGTTGATGAGAAGGTCATGACACTCCTGATCAGAGGTCGTCCGCTGACCTTGGCCTACCTCGCCCTTGATAACATCCTATTCTGGATCGATGTGGAGGACAGGATGATGAGTTACAATGGGGTGCAGAGGAATGAGGTAAGATAGAATATCTGTCGTTGAAACTTTGATAAATTTCTTGTCATATTTAATTGCATTTTGGTCTATTGGTTTTTTTTCAGAACTACATTATAGCCTCTGTTGTAAGGACACCCTTGGGACTAACAACTGCTGTCCTTTATAGGGAGATGTCCTGATTTCATGGGTCAAATCATATAGAAATGACCAGACGGTGTCCAACTAACAGAGGTGTCAACTAAGGTCCCCAAAACTCTAATTTAATATAGTTATCATTAATTTTCTAGATGTTCAAGTTACAAGGAAACGGTAGAAGCCTTGCAATTGACTGGATAGCGAGGTCTTTGTATTGGCTAGAAGACCAAGAAAACAACACTGTCATAATGTCGTACAGCATCGAGAGGGGCGCGGGAAATGGCACACTCGTTTTGGAGAGCGAGGGCATCATCAGGACACTACATGTTGATCCTTATCACAGGTATGTGAAAATTAAACAAAAAGAGACAACTAGGGCGTGGGATTTAGGTGGCAAGGAGGATATTATACCTACTGGTCACCACGCTACATGTAGCATGTAGCTCTACTTGTCCTTGTAGGTAGGAACTATTAGAATAGGTGAGGTGTTTTGCTATTGTGTTCATGGTTATCTAAGTAGCCATATATAAAGCGGAAAAAACTTCTGAATTTGGTATTTCAGTGCTCTCTACTGGACCGAGACCACGATTGAGAATGAGACCCATCTCTATACCAGTCTCCTAAATGGATCCGACGTCCAGGCCGTCTTTCCATCAACACGGCGGGCTAAACGGGCTGTCGAGGAGGAATACCAAGCCGGCTGTAACTGCGGTGATATGAGCATGTCGCCAGCATTTGTCCTCGATCACATGAACGGCACTGATGTTGTCATATACGGTGTCAATCTGGACCAGAATACGATTTTCATGACCGATTCAGCAAGTTGTGTGTGCAAGCAGCTGTACAAAGGATGGGCTGGATACCAACACGGTAAGATAAAGTCATAGTTTTGCCATCTTGTCAGTATTAGACTCTTAAAGAATTGGTGGAAATGTACAAGTTATTCGACCAATCTTAATGATGTTGGTGTATCACCAGAAAGAGCTTTTAAAGCTCTTTCCAACGAATGGTACTGTCGGCAGGTATTGACAAGTGGCACCTTTGGGCAGATGAAATCTTCAGGGCTGTACGGAGCATAACAGTCTGGAATTTTTTTCTCGCTACTTGCAGGTCTTCCACCAGATTCCTTGACCGTCGATTCCAAGCGCCTTTACTGGGTAAACAAAGCCTCGGGACTCATCAACAGTATTGACAAGAAGACAGGGCTCAACTTTGTGTCGGAGAGGATCCAGGATATACAAGCTATCTTAGCGTTTGGTCCACACCTTCAGCGTCTTCCAGGTTAGTACAAGAAACAGCTAGGATCCTCTACTTGCAGTGGAGAAGCTTATTACCTACGCAAGTATGAGTGTTCTTTGATATAGTGGTCAATATGTGTCTCAGAAGAGTAACAAAACGGGAATATGTAATTAAAAGGGGGAATATCATCTTGATGATTCAAGCTAAAAAGAGTTCGAATTTCTATTGTGTAATTTCTCTGAATATACAATCAATTATGCTACAAGTATAGGACCTCTAGAAAGTGCTCATCAGAAGTTTACTCAGCCTGGTTTGCTACATTTGTTTCTCTTCCAGATATCAAGTGTCTCCTTCCCGGAAATCAGACAGATCTGCCGGTGTTCCTAGGCAGCACTAACACCACAGTGACCCTCGACCTCGAGCCGCCACGATGGGTCCCTCGATGTAACGGCATCAGTAAACCACCGCTACGCTACAGGGTACACTACCGCCGCCTAGAGGATAATGAGACAGTCAACAGATGTGCTGTGATCAGCGTAGGATGTAGTGTCCAAGAATCGTACGAACGGAGAGTTACCATCAATGGTCTTGAGCCTTACTCAAACTACGTTTTCCAAGTCTCCAATACGAATTTCTACAGCATGAGAGAGCCACCTGTATTTGGACCGCCGTATGAATGTCGCACCAAGGAAGGGAGTATGTATTATTACTGCTGTTTTGTTATGTCCTGAGCAAAAGGTTTATGAAATACGACCTTGCTTATCATTTTGTGCAAATGAGCATGAAGGCATTAAGCAGTGAGCTGCTATCAGTAGAATGCATTGCAGTAGCCAATAAACATTTTCTGTGGATCCAAAGATGTGGCCTTTTATCACCCAGCTCTTCTGAGGTGATACTCGCAGGTATGACTTTGCTTAATGAAACATTCTAAAAATGACGTCGTGTTTTTCAGTTCCCTCAAAACCACTTGATGTGAAAGCTGTCGCCCTACGGCCAGATCGCATCAAGATTAGTTGGGAAACACCCGAAAAGCTCCATGGTAATGAGTCGGACATATTCTATGTCATCCGCTGGTTGACGGAGAATAGTGATGGAACAACATCTCAGGGGGAGGAGGTCTATCAAACGCGCAGTTGGTCAAGCCATCCGATCTTATCCAAGCTCCACAAGAACCAAGCGGGGAATAAGTATTACAAGAAAAACCTAGAAGCTGGTCAGAACTACACATTTTGGGTTAGTTTGTTGTTTCTTCTTCTCACTTAAAGTTTTGTTGCATGGCTCTAAGGTTGGGTGACATTTGGGGATATTGCCCAAGGTCACAAGTGTTTGGTATGGTTCCGATTATGAACCTATTAACTGTAACACTACACCACACCACCACTCTGTAGATTGATTGGGTGTAGTATGATCAGTGACATTACCCTTTAAGTCAACTCCAAAGACAGTGTTTATAGGCAAACTTTATAAAATTTTGCATTCGATATGATTTCAGGTGATTGTGCGTAACAAGCAGATGGATGAGTCCTTGTACAGCATCAGCGACATGGCACAGAACCGGACCTTCACGTTCCCACAACCCGTCACACTGATCTCGTGCGGCCGCAGGAACCTCACTCTCAGCTGGGAGCCACCAGTTGACCATAGCATCATGAGACATTTCCTGGAGTATAAAGCAGTGGCGGAGGTAAGCAGATGGAACATGTTCCCTTCCCTTAGACCAAAAGTCACTTCATCTGGGCATTTCAAACCCCTATTTCCTCAGCAGATTGGGTATCTTTAAATTCCATCGACCTCACGTTTTGAGTTAGTGACTTCAAAGCCGATTTGGGCTTATCCTCAGACAGCATGTGACCACAGATGTTTAAATTCCTGATTTTCTCCTTCTTGCCTTAGGATGATGATTTTGGCATGTCCTTGTCCTGGGGTCGTCATACCCCCCAGCCAACACGCTACGATAAACCATACGTGATAACTCTGACAAACCTGCTACCAAATATGTACTATGCTACTAGGATAGTAGCTAGCTACAGGACTACCCCAAGGGATTACCTACTGTCCATGTTCCGATGGCCTTTAGACTACAGATACAAATTTAAAACATTGGGTAAGTATGTTATTTCGTCAACCAAATTTAACCCTGCAACAGATAATCAGTTGATACCAGTCTCGCTGTCAATATCTCTGACTTTGGTAGGCTTATGAGTAGGCCCTGGTACTCCATTTGGATGGTCTCCATCACAGGTTTATGTTAGTAACTGGAGTTAAGTGCTATGCCCAAGAACATGCATGATTATAACTCTTTTAATCTTTTTTGAAGCTGATGCTCCGGAAGCACCCATTGTGCCAAATGTGCGTCGTCTTGGCGATGGTCTCTATGAAGTATTATGGGATGTTACCATCAATAATGGAGCAGAAGTCGACAACTATCAGCTGGAGGCAAGGTAAGATTATATGCATAACTGGCATGTGCACTGCTATATATTTTCTGATCGGGTCACAATTTAAGAAACCATGGCAAACCTACAACCATATCACTGCAGTTGTGATTGTTTACTTTATCATGGCGTTAAAATATACAGTGGATCCTCTCTATTGGGATCCCCTTGGAACTGACAAATGCTGTCTGTAATAGGGAGGTGTTCTGATTATAGAAGTCAAGTGGGATGGAAATGACCCCTTTGGGGCCAAAATCAGTGTCCTTAAATTGTTGCTCCATTTGGCCATTTTCTACTTCAGGCCTGCTGAGACCAACTCAACCTGGGAAACTGTGTACAATGGCGTTGAGAGGAAATGGAAGATAGAGGAGCTGGAGATCGGCATGAACTACTCATTCAGGGTGGCTGCCCGCAATGAGCATGGATGGAGCTATTACTCCAAGGAGAGTGAGCCATTCTTCTTGGATAGAAGTAAGTGACTGCGCCAATCTTCAGTGCTAGTTGAGTGATATTTGTATTAGAGTGTTAGGGTCTTTCAAATTCACATGGAACCCTTTTCTACCCAGTCACTCCCCTGGGGTTGAATCACTAATAACACGTATGTATAAAGACAGTAATATAAGGGGAGGAGTTAAAGTGATGGCTTGTACTTTCAGCTGCCGGTCCAGACAACCTGACCCTGATCCTTGCTGGCTCCTTCACTGCTCTCCTCATCTTCATCATTACCACGGCTGCCATCTTGATTGCCGTGTTACGATCTCGTCGACAAGATAAGAAAATGCCGGTCAACTTCATCCTGAAGCCTCCAGCGCCCGATGTTGAGCTGGCCAATTTGAGGGAACTACCTACGATATCAGTTCAACAGGCGAATACACTTTATGCCATTAGGTGAGTTCACATATACTTAAGTTTTGAGACCATTGGGCAGGCAAATATGATTTTTTTCTATTTCCTATTAAAGCGCCAGATTAGCTTGGCGGTATGCTATTCCAAAACAGGAGTCCTGGATGGCTTTACTCGTATTCTAAATTCAATAAAGGGTTAATATTCATATTTTTTCATTTCCATTTCTTCCCCAGCATCATTCCATCCGAGGAGGAGATTGCCAAATTGCCGCATTTCCGACGAGACCAGCTGACCTTGACCCATTTTCTGGGCAGTGGTGCGTTTGGAGAAGTCTTTGAGGGCCTGGCAACTAATATCCTCGCGATAGATTCAGGTGAAACAAAAGTGGCTGTCAAGACACTAAGAAAAGGCGCGTCACCTCAAGAGAAGGAGGAATTCTTAAAGGAAGCTTTACTCATGAGTAACTTCAAACACAAGCATATCTTAAGTTTGCTTGGAGTGTGTTTGGATAACGATCCACAGTTTATCATCCTGGAGCTCATGGAGGGCGGGGACTTGTTGTCGTTTCTCCGAGCCTCAAGACCAACATTGGTAAGTACCAAAAACATGTTACTCAAGTACTGATATGGGGAAGAGTTTAAACTAGAGGCCTGTCGGCTGAGAGAGCTACGCTGTTAACTCAGAGTATGGGGAAGCCAAATATCACGGTGGAAACATGTCCGACTTTTGATTCGAAGGTGTGGGTTCGAGGCTCGGTGTTTAGCGCAATATTTGTACTTCTTGGTTTCAACTGAAAGGTTTAAGAATTAGGCTGGGGAATGAACGTGATGAATGTAAATCACTTTCAATGAGTAGAGTTGTAGAGTATGAAGTGCTATATATGAGAACTTACTTATTTATTTATTTTTTCTACTTTCAGACGACACCAGCACTGCTGAGCCTAACAAACCTGATAGGCATTGCTGGAGATGTAGCAGAAGGCTGTGAATACTTAGAAGACATGCACTTTGTGCACAGGTAATTGACAACATTCTTTCATGTTTCTAGTGTCTTTTTTAGTACTAAAACCATTCTCTTGTCACCATGCTTCAAACACTATTGGAAATTCAAAATGGTAAGATATTCATATTCACTGTGAGGTTTTGATATTCACAGGATTCATGCCCAAGAAACTATTGTTTGCTGGTTTATCTGTAGGTTTACATAGAGCTACATGGGTTACATAGAGCTAGGCAGCCTATATAGGATGGGTGCATGGACACACTGGTAAATCATGGCTTCACAAAGGGTTCATTACCATGAAACTATTGTTTACCGGTGTGTCGGTATATAGTGTAGCTCTATGTTAACCCATGAATTTAACCTTACATTCTTTGTCATTTCAGAGATTTAGCTGCTAGAAATTGTCTGGTGGCACACCAAAGTACGGGACAGGGTTTACTTGTAAAAATTGGAGACTTCGGTTTGGCGAGGGATATATATAAGAATGACTATTATAGAAAGGAAGGCGAGGGTCTACTACCGGTTAGGTGGATGTCACCAGAATCACTGATGGATGGTGTCTTCACCACACAGTCAGATATGTGGTAAGTTGGAAACGTTTTTGCCTTGAGCAAGTCACTTTACTATAGTGATATGAATCCTGCAGTTGGTACGTGCTTGCTATTGGATGCGACACTGCATGTTAACAAAATAACTGTTTTGAACTGAAAAGTGGGTGTACTATTCCCAAATTGTTCCTTTTACTGTTACATTTTAGTTCATTAGGACATTGACGGATGTGTTATTCTAATGTATTCTCAGACTGTATTGCTCTTCTCCTTCTCCATACATGATCCCCTCCTGTTGCTCGGTTGACATTAAGCTATAAGTTGCTGAAGCTAATGATTGACACTGTGTCCTTCACTTGTCCTAGTTGGCACCAACCTATGTTTGAAATAGACTTTTAAAGAGAAAAACTCATGACAGTGTCTCTTACTGATCTGCTTATATTTGCAGGGCTTTTGGTGTTCTTATCTGGGAAGTGATGACACTTGGGCAGCAGCCGTACCCGGCTAGGACCAACATCGAAGTGTTGCACTTTGTCAGGAGTGGTGGCCGATTGGACAAACCAGAAAACTGCCCCCTCGAGGTGTACAACTTGATGTTGAAATGTTGGAGCTATTCCCCCGATGACCGACCGACATTCAGCTATCTGCGTGAGCAGCTCCAGCAGATGAAAGAAAGGGCGACAGAGTTTGCCGAGAATGCACTAATCGGTAGGAACCAAGAAGGTAGGGGACAGTTTACACAGGACGTTGGGAACACTGCTTGAGCTTGGGACTAATAGTGACTGCCAAAATCAAAATCTATCAGTGGGTGCTGAATTCTGTCTCTGATGTATTTCTCCAGCATGTTGGCCAATTTGAATAAAACACATCAAATCATTTTAATAGAATGCATGTAGTGACTATTCATCACAAATGAAAATGGATGAGTTGTGTTGATTTGGTAGCCTCAACAAACATTTTAGCTGTAAATAGCTCATCTCTAAGTACACATAGCTAGTTATAGCTTCTCTGTCAATCTCAACATCTTAGCCTGTAGTGATAGCAGAGTCAAATTGAATGAAGCGTGTGGTGGGCGATTTGCATGTCCCGCATCAAAACTTTGCTCTCTTGCCTCTCTCTGAACTTCTCTCCCTGCAAAACACTCTTGAAAAAATGACTCTGACAGACTAGGTGGGCGCTCGGGTGTTCCAGGTGTTTTCAGTCCATTCAGCAGGAGAAAACCCAGAAAAGTGGCTGGAAACAAAAAATACACAATGCTGAAGAAGAAGATGACAAAAGAATTTTAAATCGCATACTGGAGAAATATATCTAGAAAATTTGGGGGTGCTATAGTTAAAAACAAACCAATGAAATCATATCAAGTATAGACATGTAGCTATCTTTGATTCGTCCTTTTTCTTCTTTTTCAAAATAACATTTTACTTCTCAAAATGACATCTTTTTAATCCAAACTGATACTTCTTTGATATACTAAGCTTACCTTTTATTCAGAAGGTATATGTAATTTCCTTTGTGATATTTTTGATATCTTTTTCTACTAGATTAATTACACTTGATACTAAAATGACACTTACTATATTTTCAAATCAGTTTATCTAAATTCACAATTTTTCAGTCACTTGTCCAGTGTAGAATAATAAGCACGTGAATAACCTCCTGTGTCCACTGTTCCCTATGTTCTACAGCACTGGTCAAGAGTAACTCCCTTTGCTGCATGCAACATTCTTGCAACACTATCATTCTCATTATGGAATTCTGGCAGTTGTTGCTTATCATAATCCAAGGATACCTGCCAGCATTTGAATTTCACAACCGAAGTTTGTCTGAAATGTGCCAAAGATTGTAGAATGATCGGTGTTGCATGAATTTTTCACGTGATAAGGGATTTTACTTCTGGCCAGAACTGTAGGTCTTATACTCTGTTCTTCAATAGGAAGTATGGTGCTTTTTTGCCCTGAATCTGGTATGGTAGGGAATGCTTTATAGCTTTGATCAGGTGATTGGAAATCCACTGGTGAGTATATTCCATGTTGTCTAAAAAAACAGTACTGGAAAATACATGTTCGCTGTTACAACAATGTACAAGCTGGTGCCTAAAGGTTTCTCTGTGGAGGATTCGGAGGGGGAGGCATTGAGGGGATTGTGCCCCCCCCCCCCCTTAAGGCTCTGGGGTGCTTGCCTTTCTCAGATCCCTGGATCCGCCCTTTGATATTTCTGAAAGAAAATATGTGAATTGAAATGCAGATACTGACCTTCTTCAAATTCTTTTCTATTCTTTTATAGTCAGTTTATCCTATTTAACTCTTAATACTAATCAGAGGTTGAGTTTTAGCATTTTACTACTTGTCCCTTCAAAATATTTTAAAATGTCAGAGTCTGAACGTGTTTTGTTATATTTGTAGGGGGTTTTGATAACTTGGCCTTTGATACCATTGAGGGTAAAATGGGGATGCGTTCCCGGCTGGACAAGGATAAGGACTACCTATCACCTAACACAAGCAGGAAGTTTGGAGGTAAGTGACATGCATCAGTGAAGGTGTGCAGGGCAGCGGCAGTGCAGTGAAAGAGCGTCTGCTCCATTATCGAGAGAACCTAGGTTCAACTCCCGGCTGAGTTGCCACTAGGTTCTCGTATTGGTCATCACAGGATCAAATAAAAGGCTTGGTTGTTCAAAACTAAGCTCGCTTTAACAGAATCCTTAGGCTAAACGTGACAGATTTTAATGGGATTAACTGGAAGATATTACGTCTTTTAAGGATACTTTACATAACCATAAGGGATAGCGTAAATTTCGTGCGTTTGAACAAGGCTCTGATGTCTCTCGTGTATCATTTTCAGTGAACGTATTTATCTGCAGGTATCTGCATGTTTATTCTGGCAGAATTTGATTGTGGCCCACACAAAGTATCCTGCAAAAATTCCAGTTGTTAGAGGATGCTAACATTTCATTCTTTGTTTTTCAGCAGTGCCTCCTGAAGGGATCAACCTAAGTCCAACCAAGAAGAGGTTGCGGAGCCTCCTTGGTTGTTATGACGACAGTGTGGTCCCAGAGAGCCCAACGGTAAGACCGATTCATCAATGACTGTTCTTTTGCATTCACCTCAGGTATGAGTGCATATCAATGCAGTTTCTACGGTGACAGTTATGGCCGAGGGATTCCGTCTTCTACTAGAATACTGTACGCAATTGACCTCTCAGTTATTTGAGCTTGTCTCATTAACTTTCAATTCCCATTCTTATTTCAGGCTCTTCATTATTTAAAAAACAGCATCAGCAGAAAACTTATTCATTTTGAAGTAAAACACAATATTTTCCATTCCAGGAACCATTTGCACCAGCTATTGACCGAGTAAAGAGGGCAGCATCGTTTGACAGCAAGGAATTCAGTGATATGTGTAGGTTGCAGCGGTTTGATGCCCTGGGATACCTTAATCCAAAAGATGTTGAGCATCCGAAATATCTCACGCTGATTCCTGATCCATCACCTACGGAAATGGACCCACCAATGCTGTTTGGAGAGAAAAAGCCTCGGCTTCACATTGCCTTGCCTGAAGAGGGAGGCAGCGATGGCTTGCAAGAGTTCACAAATTCAGAGTTTACAAATTCTGATAGCACTGATATCGTTGATAATGACAGAACTCCTATTACAAGTCGTAAACTGACAAGTTTCAAGCCTGTGCCACTACCGCGGCAATGTGCGAGAGAAAAAACGCAACCGCTAGTGAACGGTTTGTTGAGAAACAGTGACAGCAGCGATAGCGGACATAGTTTACAATATGCGCAGATCGATGGTGTCGTACAAAATCCGGCGTTAGATCGCGAGAGTTCGGTGGAACCAGAAAGCCCTGAGAAACTGAAAGGAAAGGGAATGAAACGTAATTATTCAAAGTTGCCCACCAGTGACATAGATTCAGAGAGTGACAGTGAATCAAGTTTTCAGTCGGGCACTGGGTCATCTGAGCGATCGCGGAACATTGATGGTCCTGCGTGGCCAACTCAGTCGCTTAATTACGCACAGTTGGCGCTGTCGACCGATGAGGAGAGTGACTCTGGTAAAAATCGGTGTAAAAATAATCGACGGGCCAACAAATCAGATCGCAGATCCTCCAATGGCAGCAGAAGGACGACAAACGGCAACGTACCAAAGCAGACGAATCATAAACTCCCAAATGCAGACGTACGCAGCAAAATAACCGGTGATACAGACTTGAGTAAAACTGGATTATTCTGGGCGAATAATAACTGCCGGTTGCCAGAAGGTGTGGGCAAATCAAAAAGCCCTCTGTTGGCTTCTTTATCCAAACGGAAGGGAGAATACATAAACATACCACACGACGAGGATGAACGGATAAACGGTGGATGTGGTGGACATACGATCTTGGACGTACCAACTGTAAGAATCTAAATGTGACCTTGACCCTGCACTATCCCGGGATGCACTCCCACTTGTCAATGCACACTCACTCCCTATAGCATAGTTTTGCACACCTCCAGAATTTCACATCGATGTTGTGTTTTCCTTTAGATGTTGTTCGATGGGGAGCATGAACTAAACGCGGAGACGTTATTTTATTTTTCCAGGATGACAGCACGGAGACAGAGTCGTCATCTGATGAACAAGAAGTGCTGTTGGAGGCAACGGAAGTCATGTGAACAAGATAATGACAATTCGAAATATGTGAGAAACACAGTCGATTAGTAACTGAAACAGCTATATTCGAGTACAGTTGACACAAATATTTGTTGTGGAAGGGTGTTCCCAACTGATCTGTCTAAAATGCAGATCTGCATGCATTTAAAGCATAGACATGAAGTTTTCAATGACACTTATGGTTCCAGCGGGTTTAGTGAGTCGATATGTAACTCCTTGGGACTAAGGAATGTCTTTCAGTGACCTCATTCTGTAGGTTGTAACTTTGGGAGAATAAGGAAATGATGCTTGTCATAACTTGAATGTGCCAAAGACGATGTGGTCATCTTGTGATTGTGATAATTCAAGCTGGAATCATTTGGATGTAACGTACAATTATTCAAGGAAATGCGAGCATATCAATTTGGCGGAGGTTGAAATCTTGAACAATGGTGTGCAATTATTTTAATCCTAACTGCTTAAAGAATTGATTGACATTTGCGTTAATTCAGTAAGTGTGCAAGCTGAAAATAACCGGACAATTCTGGAAAATTTTGCCCCGGATAAAACTTCTCTTTTCCCTGCAAAGACGTATTGTAGAACACAGTTCATGCTTAGCTGATGGTGTGTGCTAGTGCATCAACACAATGACAGATTGGTCCACTGATCTTGCGTCTCATTGTGGTCCTCTGTTGGGCGTGGCAAGGTGTTTGCGATAAGGGCATTGCCCTGGAGATGGCAGCACTAGAGTTTATTTCATCCGAGGCTATTTGAAACAGAAATTGAAGCTTATGTCTGGTAGCTTGGGGTGGAGTTAGCTTTAGCTGAAATTCCGTCTTCTAACTTCGCTGATCAAAATGGCATTGAAAAGCGTTAAATGACCAAATTTCAATAATTCATGGAAAGTCCAATTTTCAATGAGTGTATAAGCATAAGAAGAAAATTGTTTGTTTTATATATCATTGGTCACCATTAGCTGGTTCAGCTATATGTAGTTGCAGTCTTTTCTTGTATACTGTACTAATAATAATGTGAAATGGTGCGACATGGAAATGGGTTGCATTTATGTGAAAATGATATCAGAAGCCGTGTTTGAACTTTACTTTCAAACATGATCCATACGCTAATTCATGAAATAAGGTTCTGCACCCAAAACAAGATTAAAATGGCCAGAAAAAGCTGTCTGTATATCACTTCAAATGGATCATTCTTGTTCATTGCTTAGTGCAACCTTTTCATGGAATGGAGTAAAGTTATGAATGGCACTTGAGGAAAAGCAGCTCACAAAGCTACAAAATCAGACTGGACGTCTGAGTTTTGATGAATTTCAACATTTGCCAATCTGTTGACTTATGCACTGCGATCTGCCTGGGACATGGAATCGTGACTAATTCAGCGAGATAAGGTAAAGTGGTACAATTAGTCCAAGTACAATTACAGCTAGTAGTACAAATCCGTGCACCCTGAGTCTTTATGAAACTGTACCTAGGCTATGATTGTACCAGCTAACCTTACAGTTGTTTCCACCCATTTTCATGCTGAATCCATAAAATGTGCTCTTTTGAGCGAATGTAGTATTTCAGTCATTAAAACTCCATCAATTGTCTTTGTTCGGTATGGTGTATCTCAAAACATATTGTAAACATTCAACTTGTTGCAATCGGGTTGTGCTTCGTTAAACCTCTCGTTGTACTCCAAGTAGGCCTACTTGTATATGTTAAGGTCTTTTACACAATGTATATTACAGTCATATTACCACATACAAATACATGGGCGATGTAAAAATAATTGTTAAGTGTAAATTAAATTAAATCAGTGTCTCTGGTAAAGTCTTTTTAATAGTATGCTAGACAACATTTTTTTCCTTTGATGGATTATGTTTATGAAGATGTATTTTGATTTTTATGACAAATACACTGTTGATTTATTAACTCTTGTAGAGTCAAGTTGAGTAGATCTAGTCTTCAGTATGTTTTATTAATAATCTAAAGGATATTTGGTATGTGCATTTCAGTAGATTTAAAGTTTTGACTTATAACTTTTTATTACTCAATTGGTATTTTACTATCGTCTAAACTGAGATGACGGATATCCATTAAAAGGGAAAAATGGTTCTCTTAAAGGGGAAATGTTTTTTTCTCTTCTGGCTGGTATTAACTGAACGATGCTGTGTCAGAATTATAAATCTTTGAAAGCCTAAAACTTAAGAGGTTTGTTGATATCTGTGTTTTCTGAACATTCAAGGAACTTTGACCAAAGTCTGTGTTATAGTGTTTAAAACAATAAGGTGCTTAAATGTTTTGTTTGGAGATATTGTTCTAAAATAATAACAGGTATTTGTGTGAAGGAAGTAAAGAGAGTTCTGGATATGTTGCTGAAGGTGAATTTCTAAAATTAATGTTTTTCCTTGCGTTTTTTTCTTATGTCAGACCTTTGTTTTTGCATAGTTTCTACACAGCTGATTATTTCTCAATGCAAAAGTGCTCTAGCCTCACCCTACATGTAGGTGTATTTCAGGCTGATATTGCCATCAGTGTCAACCTTTCTGTGGTTTCAAGTGTTAGTGGTCTGTGTCCTTTTGATATAAAACCTTATAAAGTACAGTAGAACCTCTCTGTTATGGACATCCTTATGACTGAAAAACATTGTCCTCAATAGGAAGGTGTCCTGTGAGACCAATTTTTGAACGAAGTCACTGTCCCTGATAGACAGAGTTTGTCCATTAAGAGAGATTCCACTTTATTCTGTTTGACCCCCTTTGGATTGAATCAATTTAATGGAAGATTAAGAAATATATATGTTTTTATTCAGATTCAGAAAAACCAAATCCAACATATGACTAACTTTTTAAAACTCGGTGGCCGGCAATTTTTGGGAAACTCGGTGGCCGGCAATTTTTAGGAAATTCTGTCTAATAATTGTTTTGCAATTTTTATCAACAGATAGCAGTCCTAAGCGGGTCAATAGTAAACTCCACCAATAATGTAAGTTCCTTAAGTATACAAGTAGACGATTTCTAGGAGGTAGCTTTTCAAAAGGCAGCACATGGAATCTCAAAGGCGCTAAAATATGATTCTGAAAATCAAAGTTTTCCTTCAACAATGCACTGCTGATAACGATGTATAAAGTCAAGCCATCATGAACCTCAAACGAAACATGAAAATGTGACCTTTTAATTGCTTTTTGACAACTTTCATGTTTTGCAACAATCCCCAACAGGATAAGCGCTGCCACCAAAATGAGGCTCACTGCATTCATTATACACTGTAAACAGTTCTATGTTACCACAGTGTTTGAGAATCATAAATCCTTACTGAACTATTGAGGTTTTTCTGTCATTGATGGTTTGTTAGTCAAGAGTTTAAAGGAGAAAACATTACACCGGGTATTCGGATTTTCATCATTTACAAATACAGAAATTGACCTTTACAAGAGCTCATGTAACTTGCTATGCACATACAGAATATGGGGTTATATATTTACATATTTCAAAACATTTTGACATCAATTCTTAGTTATTTACTTGGTAAGAGGAATATATTGTTTTCTTGCTGGAACGTGTAGGCTTTTCAAAACTATTGGAGCTATTGTCGCGAACAAACTAAAAATAGGATAGATTGTTTTGTCAAGATGTTTCTCAATCAAGGAGGAGGGTTGCTGTTCAAATTTGCTTGGGGGAAATGCGTGGTCTGAGACCGCTCTGTCTGCTAAAGCTTTCACTATAGTCTTTTAGAAATGGACAATGATGATCTTTCTCATTGAAGTTGAATTGTTAAGTGCCAATATTGACAAGTCGGGAAGCAGATATTGCAGGAAATGTTATGAAATTATTTGTTTTCTTTGTTTTTATCTATTATGTGAGTATACTGCCATTTATGTAGAAGTAGCTGTAGTTGGTTGGTTGTTGGTCAGTCAGCTTGTAAGGCAATGATATTACCCAAACATGTCGAAGTTCCCTTGAGGAATGATATGTGTATACTTCAAGAGTGGAATTGGTAGCTTCCAAATAAATTGAGCGAGTCGAAAACGTTTGGTTCTCAATAGTCGAAAACTACTCAGAGTTGAGCAGATAACAGTGTCTCAGAACCTATTTCACTTGCATTTTACATTGAAGTATGAAGTTTTGGCAACATTTCTGGGGGCAACAGTCGATCCCAGCACTTGGTATAAACAATGAAATGTCACCCAACTTATAACTTGCTATTTAATTCTTAAATGTTTCTTGAGAAAGCTCCTTTAAATTACATGAAAGAGCTATTCACGGGAGACTCCTTTAATCAATTGGGACAAAGTTGGCTGACCAACGGTCAATGTTGTACATTACAAGATTGTAAAAATTCAAATCCCAAATATGGCAGACGAGAATAAATTAAAGGGGAACACACATGTTGCCATTGCTCAACTGTGTTATTTATACATAGATTCAGAATGCTGCATTTGTACATATGACCATGTTTCAGTCTGTCGCGCAAGGGCAAACAACACTTGGCGATCACAAGATCAGCTAAAATTTCCTTTCTTAAAAGGATGGAAAAGTTGAGAAATTTGTAGCCAGGTGATCGCATCTGCCAATTTGTTTGCCTGTGTGCGGTTGACTTTAGAGTGTTGTGCACTGCACTGTTGTTGATGTGTTCTCTGCACCTGTTCATGTGTATATTGACTGGGATACAACCCGATATTGCTGACGGAGGACCAACCAAATGACACCTTGGGGAAATTTTGAAGAATTGTGGCAATTTGATGGTGGTGTTTTTCCTCGAAGTCATACCATCTTTAGGAAATGTAATGAAAAGTCCCCATTAGGAGACAGACATTGATAGAAAAGTTTCAAATTGTCAATGACGATAAAGCTACTCTGTTTTTAATTGGTGAATGTGAAGTATTTGGGGTAATTTAGGATGCATTCAGTGGTGAATTATTTTGAAAATGTATAACATATTTTGCTAGACTATGAGGTATGGAAAATTGCACATTTGTGCAACTGTTCTTCAAAAGTTCTTTCATGTGTATGAGTTGGTTCTCTTTTAAATTGATTGTGCTACATGATGTGTCACAAAGCCTGATGATACTACATTTCAACAGTTTGCCTAACTATGTGACATTCTTACAATTGGTAATTGCCTTTCTATGCAAGGATCTCAAAAAGGTCATCGAGTCAATTGATTTTGATTCTTGGCTCTGAAAATGAGATGAGATAGTTCATCAGGCTTTGATCATCAGATGATTTAATTAAGGCTAATACTATACTTCTGCTGAATTGTCCATGTTGTGGCCAGTACTGTATTAAACTTGTACAGAAGTATACACTTAGCCTTATTCTTTTGACTTATCATTAGAAGGATGGGGTGAATTTTTTCTAGATAATGTAAAAGATGAATTAAGTACTTCGCAGTCCACTTTAGGCACAGATCCAAGGGTGGCAAAGCAGCCCCCCTTAATTTCAGAAAAATCTTTTAAATTGACCATGAAATTTTGGCATTGAATTGTCAGGGTTTGTGGTGATTATCTTTTACATATTTGCTAAAAATTTGCCCCATTATTTCTAAGAGTTGTATATTTTACCGGAAGTCAAGTATTGCATTTAACTACAAGTACACTTATAATGTGAAAGTATTCCATGCCTAAGAGAACTAAGTACTCTGTTCATTGCCTGTATTGAATGTACAGTAATCATGGTTCTATTAGCCATGGAAAACTAGATTCGTTTAAGCCATTTAATATATTGTGATTCCTTTTGTGTCATTATTTCATCATCAGCATCAGCATTATGGTCATAGTTATTTGTTTGCATAAAACATGTAAAACAAGCTACCTGCCACTTGGGGGTGACTTTGCCACTGTTTAAAATTCTGGCAAAGGACAGATATGGGCAGTTGCAACAAATAGCTTCTATTCTGTCTGTGAAATACTTCCGGCAATATCCCATCTTTCTCTTTTGGCAGTTATCAGATGGAAGCTTATATCCAAGAATAACCCTCATCAAAAGGTCAACAATGAATAAAGTATTGATAAGATTTTGCATGTTACCCTGGACTAAATGTTTTATTCCTCTATCTGTATTCTTCTGAAAAAATGTGAAATGTTGCACAACTATTGATGTCAAAGAAAAAACAATAACTTAAATCACATTTACATGAGGATTATTTCATACCAAGTATTAACAACTTTAAGTTTCTACTTAATAGACACCCATCCCCTCTCACTTCATTTTCAATTTTTTCTCACCGCATTCAATTTGAACCCAAACTAGGAATAGAATGAATATTGCAAGATGCAGGGTGCTGAACTGCAATGCCAATGTCTTAGCCCAGGTGTGATGAGCTTCGATGCCACTTTAGCCAAGGTGTGATGAGCTTTAATGCCACTTTAGCCCAGGTGTGCTGAGCTTTAATGCCACCTCAGCCCAGGTGTGCTGAGCTTTGATGGCACTTCAGCCAGGTCTACTGAGCTGTGACGCCAATTTAGATACGTAAGCTTCATAGAGTTTGTTCAAATTGGTATCATCTCTCAGCAGACCTGGGTTGAATTGGCATCAAAGCTCAAGACCTGGGATTAGTTGGCATCGCAGCTCATGTAGCAGACCTGGTTTAAATTGGTGTCTGATACCTGAAGACTTGGGCAGGCTTTGCAGTGTGGTCTTGGTTGAGATGGTATCCTGTTCAGCAGGCTTGGGTCAAATTGCTCTATTCATATCATCATACTCAATCACCCATTTTCATCCTGTTGGAGTTGTATCTATAAAGTATAGTGCACATGTAGCGTCTGTACATTGGGATGTGTAAGATGTATATGAGTACATTAAGGATTATACTCGGTGTCTGATGTATCTTGTATATGTGTTAACACTTAGATGTAATCTTCATGAAATATTTCAAAGTAACTCTGTCCAGAAATTCAATACTCGCCAAGTACTGCGCACAGGTGCGACTAAAATCAAAAGCGAGTGTGAAAGTGGCATTTGCAATTGGTCATAAGACTCAGTCTAAGCAGATGTTATATCGCTATCGATTGCTACCCGATCTACTGACTAGATGACAGACGAAAAAAACCTTAATTGGTTGCCATTTTGAGCCAATATATTCCAAACAAAAGCACGATGCTTGGTTAAAAGAAGTTGAAATGGCAGGCATTACCATTGTACTCAATTTTCTTGTCATCTGGTGAGTGGATCAGGTAACAATGTAAAGTGTCCTGCTAACGAACAATTTGAATGCGGCGCTTGAGACTGACTACAATGGGGTTATTTGACTTTTTGCACCGTACTTCGCTTCAAAGCAGTATGTTCATCTTGTTCCAGTGGTCAGACAGTTTTTCCCATGCTGTCTTTTAGAAGCCTTTATCCTTGAAAATCTTATGAAATTCGCTTTTTAAGGTGTTACATTATAAGAGAGAATTCCTTTCTATTAATTGCATTTAAAATTCAGATAAAAGTAATGTACTAATTATACCAAATTCCGTCAAATCTTTACAAAATCTTAACATACTTGATACTTGACCTAGACTTAAAAGAATTCTCATTGACTGAGTTATAACTTAAAATTAAACCTGAATTACTGCCCCTCTCATCTCTGTACTGTTCTTAACTAAGCCTTTCTTGTACATACTATTTTGTACAATATTTGAGTGTCATTTTTAAAGTTAATTTAACGTCACAGACTGTACATTTTATGCACTATAATATTAGAAATCCACTGTATAGTTTTGTATAATGGGTTAAGGCCCTCATGGTGGCTATGTATACAATAAAACACTATTGAAATATATCTTTAATTTCTACTTTATTTAGTTGACGAAATCAACAGTTGCCTGGAGCAGTTTGTGATGGACAGTGTCCAGACCAGGAGCTTCATTTGAGAAGGTAACAACCACATACCAAAATGCACCTGCCTTCTCCACCATATTGATAACAGAGTGAGAGAGAGAGACAGTCACAACCAGACCAAACTGCACCTGGCTGTCCCATCATGTTGATAACAGGGTGAGAGAGAGAGACTGTCACAACCACAGACCAAATCGCCCCTGGCTGTCCCACCATGTTGATAACAGGGTGAGAGAGAGACAGTCACAACCACAGACCAAATCGCCCCTGGCTGTCCCACCATGTTGATAACAGGGTGAGAGAGAGACAGTCACAACCACAGACCAAATCGCCCCTGGCTGTCCCACCATGTTGATAACAGGGTGAGAGAGAGAGACTGTCACAAGCACAGACCAAATCGCCCCTGGCTTTCCTACCATGTTGATAACAGGGTGAGAGAGAGAGTCAGTCACAACCACAGACCAAATCGCCCCTGGCTGTCCCACCATGTTGATAACAGGGTGAGAGAGAGAGAGACAGTCACAACCACAGACCAAATCGCCCCTGGCTGTCCCACCATGTTGATAACAGGGTGAGAGAGAGAGAGAGACAGTCACAACCACAGACCAAACTGCACCTGGCTGTCCCACCATGTTGATAACAGGGTGAGAGAGAGAGACTGTCACAACCACAGACCAAATCGCCCCTGGCTTTCCTACCATGTTGATAACAAGGTGAGAGAGAGAGACAGTCACAACCACAGACCAAATCGCACCTGGCTTTCCTACCATGTTGATAACAGGGTGAGAGAGAGAGACTGTCACAACCACAGACCAAATCGCACCTGGCTTTCCTACCATGTTGATAACAGGTTGAGAGAGAGAGACAGTCACAACCACAGACCAAATCGCCCCTGGCTGTCCCACCATGTTGATAACAGGGTGAGAGAGAGAGAGACAGTCACAACCACAGACCAAATCGCCCCTGGCTGTCCCACCATGTTGATAACAGGGTGAGAGAGAGAGACTGTCACAACCACAGACCAAATCGCCCCTGGCTGTCCCACCATGTTGATAACGGGGTGAGAGAGAGAGACAGTCACAACCACAGACCAAATCGCCCCTGGCTGTCCCACCATGTTGATAACAGGGTGAGAGAGAGACAGTCACAACCACAGACCAAATCGCCCCTGGCTTTCCTACCATGTTGATAACAGGGTGAGAGAGAGAGACAGTCACAACCACAGACCAAATCGCCCCTGGCTGTCCCACCATGTTGATAACAGGGTGAGAGAGAGACAGTCACAACCACAGACCAAATCGCCCCTGGCTTTCCTACCATGTTGATAACGGGGTGAGAGAGAGAGAGACAGTCACAACCACAGACCAAATCGCACCTGGCTTTCCTACCATGTTGATAACAGGGTGAGAGAGAGACAGTCACAACCACAGACCAAATCGCCCCTGGCTTTCCTACCATGTTGATAACGGGGTGAGAGAGAGAGAGACAGTCACAACCACAGACCAAATCGCCCCTGGCTGTCCCACCATGTTGATAACAGGGTGAGAGAGAGAGACAGTCACAACCAGACTAAACTACACCTGCCTGCTACACCATGTTGTCAACAGGGTGAGAGAGAGAGAGACAATCACAACCACAGACCTACGCGTCACATCTTAGGCCCTGTCTTGTGCCGAGGAACATGTCTTTCTCCAGTATGAATACAATCGTATTTATTTACCCGATGAAATTGCACAAAAAGCAACGGGTAATCTGAAATTTTTTTCTCCCGTACTGATACTTGTGCCCTTGGTTCCGAGCAACCCCATGACGCGGGCGCTCTCAGAGAAAGGGAATAAAGAAGGTACGGATTTATTCACGAGTATGAAATTTATTACCATGTGACGAAAATCCTCATGCGAACTCAAATAGCTCAACAATCATATACCACTGTGCAAGGGCAGATCCAGAAATGAAAATGGAGCACGAGGATTGAGTAAGCGTCTTGGGACATCAGGGTCGCGAACTGTCGGGTGGCACACGTCAGAAGAGACCCTCTATCCCTGCGGGTTTTGTCTTGCAGTGCAACCGTCCTTTTCTTTATCTGCTAAATGCCGATGTGAAAGCGCGGGCGGTTGTACCTGAATCAAAACTTAATGCCAGCGGGTTGTCATAAGGATCTTCCGACGGCACGCGCCCAACAGCATGGTGGGAAGGATGGCACAGCTAGAGGCGCATCGCCGTAAAATGCACCTGATGTTATATGCAGTTTAAATAAATTGCACAGTTGAAATAATTTTGATACTGAATTATGCCTGCCGTTCTGAGCTAGTGAGTGGATTCTAGCCTGTATTTTAATCAGTTGCAGGTTGCAACGTCATATATAAGGCGAGGTCCATTTCATTTGCCAGTATAAAGACTTTCCAAAACCAAAGCTGATTGCATGATTTTGTGTTCCCATATGGACGGATTAGGATTGGACTTCAAATAATTTTTCTAAAGTGTTTCAATAAAATGTGCTCTTGTGCGTCTACTTTGCTTTGTATCACGTGATCGGGAAAAAATGGCTCACTCATCCTAATCCATCTTGACCCGCAATGTTTTGAGATCGCTAAATCACTCACCCAAAATCTAGATAGTGGTGACGCAAACGCATTAGAGTCAGCATGATCCTATCATGTGCTGAACAAGATACAACAAGATAACTGAGGTAACAAACATTAAAAGTGACATTACATTAATCAGCAATATCTCTCGTTTCACGAGTGCGTTAATTCGATTGCACGAGTTTATTCAGTGGCATGAAACCACGTCATGAAGTGCAGTTGAATTAAAACGCACGACACAGGAAATGGTCCTGGCCTTGCTAATAATATTAGCAAGGCCAAGGCCAGGACCATTTACGTGTTGGGTATATTATATTACAGCCTCCACAGAGACTTGAGCTTCATCCTGAGGCACAAACAGTGATTTTCAATATACATTTACTCCGTCTCTCGATTTTTCAAATTTTGGCATACGAGGTAGGAGTATCAAAAACTTTTCTTGAGAAATATTAACTAATGCGTTCCATGTTGTCTTCCCTTAGATACGTTTGAATACAACATCATACAATGAGGTTAATTTAAAACGAGTTTACAAAATTTAGTACGTTCACATTTTACAGAGTGCGCTTTTAAAAATAAAGGTTTTCGAGCTTTTGAAAAAACCGTTAACAGCAAAATATGCATGTTTATGCACACTGTAAAGGTTTTCCAGCGAGGTGGAAATGTCCTTGCGACTCATTTCGCTGAAAAGCCTCAAGGGGTACATTTTGTTTTTGCCGAAAAACTCAAAAACATTTCTTTCTGAATAGGTGGATCAGCAAGTACAACTGCCTCGACATGGTGTCCCAGAAAAGGAAGATGGTCCCAGTTTGGATGAACGCCTGTCATTGACCTTAAAGGACATCTTGCAAGGCAGAGCAGAATATAAGAGTTTAGCGATCGCTAATAAATAGCCGACTCCCCTTTTTATAAAGCATCATGCATAAATGCAAGTATATTTTTGCAATTGTAGAGCCCCTTTGGTCGATTAGAGTACAAGTATATATATATATACTTCTTCAATATCGGAATCGTAGTATAAAGGTCCATATTTTTGGGTCGATTTGATGGAATTGACGTCAGTATACCGATCACATGACAAAACGTAGCCTCCTTATTAGTTGCCGCATCCGATATGAGGAGATGACGTATTGGCGTGACGACAAGGTGAAACGCGCGAAAATTATGAAAACATCTTTCATATAAGTATGTCGAAATCGTAGAATTTGGTTTGTTTAATGTATTAGCCTCAGTAAAGCAATGAATGCCGGGAGAATTATCGTGACGAAGGAACTACCGATTACCGTCCCTGAGCTGCCAGGGGTCGTTTCTGGCTCTGCACTAGGTGAATGCGTCGTACCGTTTAGATGTGGCGTAATTGTGCTAGCACAATCTCTGGTAGGAGTAAGGATAGCCAGCACTGGAATCGAAAACAGAAAAGTCTCATTAATGATGTCAAGAGGCGCCAGTTGGTAGGGGTTGACTAAGGGGGGGGGGGGGGCCAATCAAAAGTTCTTAAGGAAGGTGGGGGGGGGGGGGGTAATTTCACCTTATAATGATGACATGTACATGTTAATGAAACGGAAACACTGAGTCATTCGCACATTGGCGTGTGCTCTCACTCAGAATCGACACATCGACGGCAGGTGGAATCCCACCTTTCCGTCAAGACCCATATCCTCGGTCTCAATCCAATCACGACAAAAGGGCCGGTGGGACAGTGACACTCTATCCTAGGACATTTAAAACTCATACACCTGGTAGACGTTGGAATCTTCTTTTGATGTGCACATTCAGACATCAGTATTTATAGAAACAACTTACCTAGAGCAAAGAGCGCCGTGTACAAAACTGTCTTCATCTTCAATGCAAACGCCATCTAAAACGAGAAGAAAGGACCAGTATGAAAGTCAGAAACCAGGCTAAACCGTGTATACCGCACTTTGTAGTCTGCTCGTGTTAAAGGAGGCTTAGCGATATAAAAATTATTGGCATCTTCTCTTTATGCGAACAATAACTTCACAATATACATGTACTTGTGTCGCCAATCGACATTATAACGTACATGTAGGAGACTCGCTGGCTTTTTTGCTCTCTTTCGTTCGGCAGAATCACAGAATGACAGAATTTTAAAACAATGCCGCTCCGATACGCGTAAAGTACTTTTAAAACGACATTGTCGCTATAATACGCTACGCATACAATCAAGAATAAATAAAGACTCGTAATCGATTTGGCAGACTCCCGCCTCCGACAAATTCGAAAAAAGTCCATTGCTCAATGTCTGGCAATGAGTGATTATGTAGGCCTAATAGCCATAACGGGGATATATTCACGCTTCCACGTTTTATTATTGCATTTATTTGCTGTTAGCCCAGTTGCAAGGCTATTTAGGCCACCTTTCGAATTTTGTACCAAAAAAGTTTCGCTATAGAGTGCGCGAAACTTCTATACTCAATCTCTTGGTTGCACATACGCGTTTCACGTCAACAGGAATAGCATTGCTGGTTGCAGGCTCACTTGTAATAGAAAATTGATAATTTGTTTTCAGCTTTCGTCAGAATAACGTATTTTTATTATTGTTGCATTGGATTCTATTGTTCATAGGCCTATTTGTTGCTCCGGGCGTTTATCGATTACTAATATATTGAAGCAATTCCCCAATGCAAATGGTGTAGAAGTTATATGTTCTTTCGTTTCTTTGACTGAGTATCTGATCTGTGTATGATGTACACGCTTCCAATATTGGAAAAAGCAATACATGAGCATGACTTAGAATTACATGTGTGTGTATTCATCCTTTAGATTTTCAATTGTTGATCTCAGCAACTCCTGGAAATGGCACGACAATTTCGAGACGTAGCACTCCCTTGGCCTTATCCCCAATGAACATCCTTAATTCTCTGGACTTTCTTAAAACTCATTTCTGTCAAATCGATTGGCAAATAGGATATGGGATTGTTCCACTGGAGCGGTTTTGTTGAAAATCGCGGCGGTTTGTCGCCTGAGTTTGCAGCGGCAAACCACGCAGTTTCCCGCTGCAGTGGAGTCGGTCCTATGATAGGATGCAGACAAACAAATATGAGAAATCGACACCGACTTTTGTCTGTGTTTCATCTATTGAAACACATTGTTTCACTTTATCTATTGTATATTAATCTTATAATATATGTTGTATGGAAACAGTGAAATTGGGGAACACTGCAGATGTTACACCGGGAACTCAGACTGAGGACGGTGATAGATGTCCCCATTGCGCCACTCCGTCAAGAATTCTTGATTTCATGACAACCGCTAAACGATTCAAGATATATATAGGAAAAGCTGGTGCGCTTCGTTGGGGCTTGTGGATATGCCGTTTTAGGAGTTAAATAAAATGTTATCGATTATCAAAATGAAAATAACAAAATAATGTCGATATATAACTTTTGAAAATCCCTTACCTCTCTCTGTGGTGTTTTCTGTATCAGCAAGCCGCAACCTGGAACTTCCCTCACCAAATGGACCCGTAAAATACACCCAACAAATAAATATGGCGGAAGAAAACACTAGCGTTGTCATGGGATCAATGACGCGTTCGCCAATTATGTCAGCAGGATGACATGTGACAATAAGAGGATTGTAAGGTGTGAATTTTGATCGAAAATCGGAAATCAGCATTGATTTGGATCGGTGTAAATTTGTTGCGTACATGTACAACTTGAAAGAACACCTCGATTTGTCTAGACCCGAGTGGGTTGCCCATTTTTGCCGTAAATGAGAGTCGCTATAGTAACTCATGTCAGAGTCATTCAAATAAATTATTTGAAAGTCTCTGCTCATGTGCAGTGTGCGACAATCCTCAAGTCTTCCTTACACTATTTTCCCTTTTTGTAAAACCGCCTGCTTTAAATTTGTAAATGTGTCATTAATAAAAAATACTTCATTGTTTTCTACTAAAAAATTTCCCGCGGAAAAAAACGTCCTAAAGCTGCTGCTACTGCTTCTGCCCAACTGTAGGTGTCCTGACGCCCTGCAGGTCCCTCACGCATTTCAAAGTACACATTTTCCCTTCTGCCCAACTGTAGGTGTCCTGACGCCCTGCAGGTCCCTCACGCATTTCAAACCACACATTTTCACTCCCAGACCCAACCCTAGCAGGATTGACATAAACTTTGATCTATTGAAATTCAGCTAAAATTGGAGTGTCAGCATGATTGTATACAGTTTTAATAGGCCTCACATGCATAATGTGCTGCCGAGCTTTCCTTGGCTTCGTTGCGTGGTAACCGACTAAGGTAAATACTTGACAATAACCAGTGGCTATTGAATGCCGAGGTTGGTTGATCGGATAATGAGACGATGAAACGGAGAAAACTGAGAATATTCTGTGAATTGTACAAATTCTAATAAACAGCCATCCTGAGATTCAGGTGTTTGATACTCCACTGACGTCATATACAAAATTTGAAAGTTTGCAATATCGAGAGGCGGAGTATATCGAAAACAAATGGTAACAGGGTGATACTCAGTAGTTAACACGTTTCATGTAATCATAGATCCGTGGTATAGTTATCGATCCATTTCTTAGATGGCACAACGGTTGGTTGATGATACTAAAACGACGCTGACCCTGCTTTGCCCATGCCGCTTGAAAATAAGGGATGGTCGCCAACAATAGGGAGATTTCGCAATCCGTATACGAACGTATGAAGAACGAATGTCTGTGGCGTCACGCCTTGTGGTTATTCATTAACGCGACACCCGTAAATCATACTTTCTATTTTATATGTACATTATTTGCATAGAAGAATCGGGGGAATTTTCATCCTGGTTTTTGGGTGCGGTCAAAGGTAGACTGAGCAGAAAGGGCTACTGACTAATTGAATCTGATGTCTGAGGTAAACAAAACAGAAAGGGCTGTCTAATGCTTCCTGGTTTTGACTCTGCTGTTTTCATAAAGGTAAAACAAGCAGAGCAGGCTTCCCACTATTGTTTCATTGCTAAAGGTAGACCAAGCAGAACAGGTCTGCCCTCTGATGTTCCATGGCGTTGAATCTGCTGTTAAGGGTAGATCAAACAGAAAGGGCAACCTGATGTTCCATGGCGTTGAATCTGCTGTTAAGGGTAGATCAAACAGAAAGGGCAACCTGATGTTCCATGGCGTTGAATCTGCTGTTAAGGCTAGATCAAACAGAAAGGGCAACCTGATGTTCCATGGCGTTGAATCTGCTGTTAGGGTAGATCAAACAGAAAGGGCAACCTGATGTTCCATGGCGTTGAATCTGCTGTTAAGGCTAGATCAAACAGAAAGGGCAACCTGATGTTCCATGGCGTTGAATCTGCTGTTAAGGCTAGATCAAACAGAAAGGGCAGCCTGATGTTCCATGGCGTTGTATCTGCTGTTAAGGGTATCGATCAAATAGAAAGGGCAACCTGATGTTCCATGGCGTTGAATCTGCTGTTAAGGCTAGATCAAACAGAAAGGGCAGCCTGATGTTCCATGGCGTTGTATCTGCTGTTAAGGGTATCGATCAAATAGAAAGGGCAACCTGATGTTCCATGGCGTTGAATCTTCTGTTGAAGAGAGACTAAGCAGAGAGGGTTGCCCATTTCTCATGCAGCTTCGAATTTGCTGTTAAAGGTAGACAAAGCAAGAAGGACTAAGGTAGACCAAGCAGAGCAGGCTGCCCATTTGGCTTAAGAGTCTGCTGTTAAAGGAAGACCAAGTAGGAAAGGCAACCCACGAATGTCCTTGGCTGCGACAGACAATGTCGGCAAAACAGCCAGGAAAGTGCCGTCTACACGCTACGAGGTGTGCCGTGCCCAAAGATGCATTAGCTTCCCCGATGCAACCGGCCTCCCCTGCATGCACTGTCAAGGGGTGACAGAAATAGCAAATGGCGGAGAAATGGAATCAGTGACTTCAAACTGGCGACACCCTAGTCCTTTTACCATCATGTTACAGTAAATCACTTGTCCATGTCAATGGATAAGGCCACATTTGCATATTTTGTTAACTGGTCCTTTTAGTTTTCCACTGATACTCTTGCCCGCGATGAAAACTAATCAGACTTGACGTCATCCCGCCTACAATTCTACCAATCGCAGGTCCCAGACTCCCGTTGCCTGGGAAACGGATTTTAGTGCTGGCTGGGAATTATCCGCAACATAAATTGAAAATTATCTTGGAGCTTGCGCGAGAGTGAGGGTATTTGAGTTGGACTAGAAGCTTGTTGTGGATTTTAGAAAAACCAGTTTCCCGGTGGTAAGGTAGGCGACACTTTTTTATTTTTCACATTTTTCTTCTAGACCATTCCAAATCAAGTTTGCCTATTCCCGAATTTTCGTTTCTTATGATAACACTACAAGTAGTTCCTCATAATTTTTCACGAAGGAGGTGCAAAAACAATGGCGTCTAGATCTCGGCCCATCAAATTTTCTTCATCACAACCACGATGCTCCGCTGCTAATTTCTTATGTCAAAGTGACTGTAATTCGTGAGTTGTATATGAAATACTCCTTTCTATGTCGTATTTGATAGAATTAACCCATTACCGGCGGTCTTCAGACGACTAATATGCACAGATAGGGGACTGGTTCGTATTTATTTCGCGATAACGATTCCTTATACCGAATAGTTTCGATACAATGTACATACTTTGAGACAGAAGATACATGTACTGTATCTAGCCTATACCTGACTCTTGGCAGTATGCACTGAGATAGTGATAGTCTCCAGTTAATTTTTTATTCTTATTACGTATTCTGATGTTGACAGGAGTTATTTTCAATTATTCCTCCTCTTGATATTTCAATATATTTGTATACGAGGTAGGAAAAAAATCAAAAACCTGTATCTCAGGATAATAATGATGATATAAATCTTTATCAATTTTATTGACGAAGCTCCACTTGAGCGTTTTCTATCTTTGCTTTAAAATTACGTTCCAACTTGTGTACCATGCTCGGTACCAGAGATTCTTCTTGATAAAATAAATCACGTCTTGCCTCACATGGGGTATTTACCGAGCGACTTTTCTTAATGTTAAACAGTTTGATATCTGCCAAGAAGCGCTAGGTACTAAACTAACGAGACGGGAAAGTGGCATTTCAGTTTTTTTAAGATTAGGAGGTTATTCTAGTGCAAAGAGACTTATGGACCTGAATACATGTAAAGTAGATAGGTGTTATATCAGAAAGTGAAAAGTTTTCTTAACACAGGGAAAAAAATCTAATTCGAAAAGGAATGGCGATATTCGATTCTCTAATATCTCATTATGAAGGCTTCTTTTACGACGCATCCAATAGGCCTATACGCTCTTATCATAGTCTATGGCCCCTTTAAATGTAGCCGGAGAATCTTGATTAGATGCAAAAACCTTGGGTCAAGATGGCCGGATAATTGCATGTATAGAATACTGATAAGTGATCGTTTGCTTATAATAAGAAAACGGATATTAGACGACAAGGCATCATGTAAAAAAAGAGATTAATAATCTATTAGGATGCTGGATCATTTGCCACACGGGCTATGTGAATGCCAGACGCCTTCAAAAAATGTTTTACATAATTGCTCTTGAGCGTAGAGACAAAGGAAAGCAATTCATTAATTTTCACGATTATTGCCGAGTGAACATCAGTATTTTGTTCTTAGCATTTGCGCAAACGGGACTCGCGTTGAATATTTCATGCTATTCCTAGATTAATACCTTTTCACGCGTCAACTCATTGTCTAATTCAGCGTTCGTTGCTTCGAGTCCCGCCCTGCCATGCAAACAGAAAATACCGAAGTGACAGCCTGAGCTAAATTAAAAGTGGTATAAACATGGGAAAACGAATCGAATCGCATTTGCAAGTTTGCTGTCAGGGGATATTGGGAAATGGCTCAGTTTGTGTGGTTTGCGTGCAGAGGAAATAGATTGGATGTCAAATTCGAAGAAACAACAATTTTTCTGAAAATAACGTTTTAAAATATTAACGTTAATTACATGTAGAGTAATACGGATTGAGAGAAAGTTCTATTATTTTGAGTTACTGCAAGGAGCGTCTATCCCAACAACAACAACGACAATAGCAAATGCCGCGCCCCTGTGGAGGAAGCTGTGTTGTATATCATGATTCTGAACACGCAGATTGATGATGAAATATCTCTTCTTAATTCAATATGCTCTCCATCTGCCTCTATACTACTGCGGGAACTACACTGCCTCCCCGGCTGCCTCTGACAAGAATTTTATTCAGAGCAAATTACTGGTCGCAGCCAGCTGTCAAACCATCAGGTTTATATCGTCTCGGGGGTGAGCGATGTGGATGCGTGCAGACTCTCTCGGTCCAAAATAGAGTGGTTGCGAGATAAAACATTTAAAAATGCTATACACCATTCGCTGATACGTTTGGCATCGGCTCCAGATAACAGAAAAACCACTTGGTTACATTCAATTGGCATCAATGCTGGCTGTTTTCATCGCGAAATTCAGTTCAAGCTGGAAAAAGTCATGAATATAGCTTTTAAGCTGTTAAAACAGCGATGATATTCATAGGTTTCAGCACGATGGTTTATTGGAACCAAGGCGATGTTTGGGTAGAACATCCATCCATCCTGACACTAGTCTTCAACACAGTGTCTTCAAATGGTTGCTATGGAAACCTGGCTCATTTGGTGACTCGGTTGCATCTCCAGAGAGATTCACCTACTTTTCTGGTGGGATCACGTGGGCAGGATGTGATCTGTCTTGAGGCGAGCCGCGACAATGCAGTTATATGAGAGATTGGAGGCGATAAAGCAGAAGGTAGAATGCTGGACATCTTTGAACAGGTTAAACCAGAAGTCACCTCATTACTTAGCAAAACTGATATGGCGTGGCAAAGAGTATTTCAAAGAATCGACGGGGTAAGAGATTGTAATCAACGGGGTTCCAACCGTCTGCTTCATTCTCGAATGATTCTTCCTGTTGTTTGTTCTTTCCTGTATATACATGACGTCATGGGACGACATTGCTTCTTTCATACAAAACTCTAATTCAATGAACACCAAATGCAAGGTTGCCCGCCAGCGCAGCCGGAGCTTGTCCGTTGTCTGAATTGGCTGATTGCATAGGTCAAGAAAGAGAAACAGAGGTCAAGATTGCGCCCTTTTTTGCACAATAAAGCGCAAAATCTTCGTTCCCGGACACTTTATCCTACCGCACCGGATATCAAGATAGGCCAAAAATCGTATTTGTTGGAACTAAAGACGAAGAACAAAAATTTGAAAAATAGAATTCATGAATGGACACTTCACTCACTCCACAGGGATTTGAGGGGAAAAGGGCTATTTACAAGAAATTTAAAAATTCCACACCTCCTATCAGTGTGCGGTATGATAGGAGGTGTGGATTTTTTTAATTTCTTGTAATTAGCACTTTTTCCCTAAAATTCCTGTGACTGACTCGACTAGAAACCGGGATGGTCAAACTGAAGTACAGTCAGACTCACGGTCTGAGCTGTAAATCGAGAAGATCACCAACAACACAAACTCCTTGATCCATCGGAGATGCGTTGGATGGCTGCTTTATTGATTTTGTGTCAACTTTGTCTATTTCCAGATGAAGGGTCGTCTGATGTTATCCCTCTGCTTTCTGGCGATCTTTGGTAAGTTAAAAACGAGAGGCAAGAGAGTTGTCAGACACAAAAGGCCGGTGTAATGTCTTTGATGGTTTCCTTGTCTGAATGTTTCCCCCTTATTGTTTGGGATCGCTGTAAGATAGATTGTACTGAACCTTAAAGTGAATTGTGCCATGTACAATCTCGCCCTTGAGCTGGTACATACATTTCCGTGATATTATTATATTTCCACTTCATAAGCAACACTGATCGGAATTTCATTACTGAGTGCATTCAATCCATTAAGTCACGAGTCTTTACATGTAATTTTCTTTTCTTGCTAAGCAACTAAAAATTTGCTTTGTGGTGGATGGGGCATTCAGTTCAAGAGATGCTCCCAACTGCCCGAAATCTGTCTCGTGCTGTGGGTACCAACTTGGCGTCGTTACGGTCATATAAACCAAACTAACACTCTTCCCAAAGCTTGTTCGCAAGAGAGTGTCACATCGATTTCCTGTAAACCAAGCACCGTAGACAGGAAGAATATCTCGTCCACACTGTTTTTTCTAATCGATGAGGAGATTGTCTTGTCTTGTAAAAAATTATTTTAGGGCGGAGCGATCTGTGTTTTTTGTAATTTGTTGATGAAAGGTAGCCTATACTGCCTTTCTTTTTACTAAAAGCAATGTCATGCCAAAGCCATACCATTAGCAAGATTTATGCAGTCTCCCAACAATGGAATATCGTGAAGAAGAACGTCTCTGCTCTGCCAATCCTTTCAACGATTTTTGCAGAGGCGACTTCGGGAGTATTCTATGTAGATGAGAAACCCTGCACCTACTCATTGGCGACAGGGTGCATGCTAATGCGCGGTGGATAATAGGGGTGAAATTACACCAAGCACTTGAAGGGCTCTCTTCCATTGTCTTCTGGTCACCGAAACTTCCAGATTTTGATGTTAATTTGAAAGACTCTGATGCCAACAATGATGAAAAATGCAGTTTAAAGAGACAACTTGGTCATAGCACTGATTTAGAGGATAATGGCCTTTTGCTCGCCACCATGCGCCGCAACATGTAAGATCACGAAAATGCTGATCTCGAGTAATGACTTTCGCTAGTGTTACGAGGCAGTTTTTGACAACATGGCTTGTGAATTTTGGGAAGGCCTGCGCTTATATTTCACTCTAGTAAACTGTCCATTCAGTGCGATCTTGCAGTTTTTGCGCTTTTAAAACGATTCAAATTGGAGTTGTCACGGTCCTGCTGGAAGCAATTTCCGTGTGAAAAACCAAAATATCTCATGCCCAACTTATCCCTTTAAGGAATAAGATCAGAGATGCCAGATGAAAATGTAATTTTATAAATGATTCAGATATATCCTATTCAGGTATATCAATTGTTTACCTCAGATAAACACCATAATCGGCTTGTAAGGAAAGCTACCTTTTGCGGCGATTCTTTGTAATCATGGTTTCTCATCTCAATGGCTAATGACTGGAATACCTTGAATAATTGAGGCATGATTGGTCGTATGGAAACCACTCTCATGAGATTTAAGGGGGTTTTTTGTCTTCAGACTTTTCGGGTTAAACAACCCAATCTAAAGCATCCGATCAGCGAATATGCAGACTGGACTTGCATTTGACCAATCTTAGTAACCTGTGAAAAATTTCTCTACCGAAATTCTCTTATTGTCGATTTTGTTCTTTCAGCACTGACAAATGCAGCAGATGCAGCGACCGATCCCCCCACATCAGAACCAACATCAGCCGCACCAACTACTGGTGCAGGTCAGGTTGTCATAAGTGCCGTCGCCATCTTACTTCCGGTTGCCATGGCTTTATTCAAGGTCATTGAAGGTCAGTAAGCAAAACTATCTTGGACACCAGCAGCCGGTCATGGACGGATGTCGTCAAGATTGAAGTGCTCTCATACATGGTGAATACGATCAAAGGGATTGAAAAATTCCGTCAGTCCACGAGAAATGACCGAAAAGATGGAGTTCGGTGCTACTGAATTGTCGGACAGGAAGGACATTATAGATTCAGTCAAAATTTTAAAAAATCCAAGTTCACCAAATTAATGACTCACATAGTGTGATGAAAAAAAAAGAGAGGCATTAACGTACTAGACCTGAAGCAAAACAAGCAGCCAAGGATTTTAACAAACATTTTCCGTATCTTCGATCGTCTGCCCGGACTGGTACAGGCATGATGACGTCAGTTCAGGCGTCATGGGTGCTTTTGCCTTGGCCATTGGTTGATTATCGTGACCTTAAACTTCAATGAGGTTTACTGGTAGTCACCAAGCCCTGGGCGAATGGCATTTTGGTGCAAGCTGACTGAAACGAGTCTTCTTGCTGGTGTGTTTCATGTGTGAGCTCTCGTGAGTTTTCGAACTCTTCAGGCGTTTGATATCTCCTCTGTGTTCAACCCCCTGGAGGGGATGTTGGACACTAAGGTTGTGACGACGCTTTGATGTGTTTGTTAATTTGGGGCGCAATCTATATCATAATTGTGAGCATATCATATTTAGTTAATGACATTTTGTTAGCAACGTTATATCATATCACACCACACACAAACTTTCTAAGTTTTTATGTAGAAAACACCACTTTAAGTAGACCAGAAATTAAAAGATATGATTGTTTTACTGCACATGAATATGTTTTGTGATAATTTTTTATCTATCATTCTTTAGTTTTGGTAAATGACGACATGACAATCAGGAACTGAACGTGGACTTGCAAAGTATACACAAAATCTTCCAATCACAAAATGACAGCTTTGTGGTCAAGCCAACATAAACAAAATTAGCAATAGCCTCCGAGATTGGTGCCTGTAATCGGCAATAGCTTCCGACATCGGCGCTGGTGTAGAGTATAAATGCCACAGGCGCTTAAGTTGCTACAATTGAGCCCCCTCCGAACGCGGTGTGCCAGCCCAGATCATTATCACAACTGAATGATGGGGAATTGCCATACCGCTGGACAAGGAGTGTAATCATAAAGGAATAAACGCGTGTGATTTCGTAAATGTATACTCGTACTCATTTCACAGCTTGTCGCTGGCTTTGCCATCCCACCCTTAAATACATGATGCAATGCTTTTCAGAACAAACCTAGAATTAAATTAGTCCAAACTTGTCTAACATCAAAATCAATCAGTATCATCATCATGACGTCATAAAAAATAAAAAGATTTAAAAATGTTGTAATTTTAAGAGCTGGTGACCGTATGACTGTGGAGGGCAGGAACGCTTTGCCGTCCACACGAACTGTTGCCAGCAGATCTGTAAGTTTTCGAATTTAATATGAATAAAATCATTTTCCATCGTAAAAACGTGGTTTTTCAAATGATGTGTACCTGTGTCGTCATTTCCAATGACGAAACAGGTTATGCAGATTTCAACATTCCCGATTGGATAATTTATGATATGAAGTTTCTCCAAATTCTACTTTCGGAAATCTTTGATCTGGTTAGTGCTCGACCTTTCTTGTTCTTTATGCGACCACTGTATCCGTCCGAGAGACTTGCTGCATTTGAAAGACTGCCTGCCTCTCAACGCAGTGGTTCATTCGTCCATTCATCGATAATTGCCGCTTTGTGGCAAGTCTGCCATGATGGTATCCATACGATGCCGATTGGCACAGTATTGATCTTGGAAGTCGTCTGCTCGAGATCATTATCCAAATTAATGCTACAGAGCCTCAGATGAACTTTTGGCCCAAATTACAAATCACCATGACAAATATACCCTTGTTTATCCAGCCGCGGATTTAATTGATGTTGGACACAGATAACCCAATGACATTTAGGATTTCAGAAAAAAGCGCCTATATCGTCAATTCATCCATCAGACAATGAGATGCTATTAGAGCCTGCACTACTAAAGCAGTGTCGTCCTTCAAACGCATAGGATTCGTCGCGGAATGGGCGATGACTTTAAGTCTAAAGCCATCCATTTCATCTGACGTCCTACCAAGGGCTATTACTCTTTTCCGAGACGACGGATTTCCAGGATATCCCCAATAGAATGAAAAATATGGCTAAAAAACCAATGACATAAGCAAAGAATCTTTGCATGGCGTTTTCGTCAGGGGGCGCAACTTCCTTTTACACCTGTGTAAAAGTAGAAAATATCGCCCGGAAAAGAACCTGACCCAGACCCATTTTGGTTTACGTGTGGCAGAGGCCATGACGAAAAACGGCTCAGAAACTAAAGCGGAAAATAATTTCAATCCTTTGTTACCCGGTAATTCTGTCCTCGGACATTTCGGACTTGCACAGCGGCACTGGTAAGAACATATTTAGGTTGCAACATAATACATCTCAGACGGAATGTCTCAGGCCAGTTTTTTCACGAAATGAAATATCGAGAGGCGGAGTGTATTGAAAACCACAGGTTTATGTAAGGATGCAAGTGTTACCCATTCAATAGGAACTGCTGATTGGCTCAGACTCAATCCGGCCACGGAATCGATCACCGTAGAGAGGCCAACGACCGAGACGGACAGATGCGATCTGCCGGGGTAATCAGCCTGATAAATGACACATCCCGCAGCCCAGGCTCCGATTCTCCATCAGAAATGGCTTAACCAGGAGACAATGCGAGGGCAAGTTTCCGAAACAGAGTCTGTGTGGAATCATAATGACGGTATTACTGTCGATGAGGAACGTCAACATTTAACGCTGTAAAAGCAAGGCTGTTTTTATTCAAAATTATGGCGTTGAGTCTTGGTATCGATCGACATTACTCGAAGGAGATGCATCTAACGCCAAGTTACATGTAAATATTTAACGCCAACTAGCGTTCATTTTTCCAGAGCGTTACCGGGTTAGCAATCTCCAATTTCATGAAACCCAGACTGAGGTTTGCAGAATATTGGCGTTTTTTTTTAAAAGCGTGTATGGGCAGACTTCCTATGGCCGTCTCCTCGGCCTCCGGTCTTGATTGGTAAGCGGTTGTCAATTCAATCCGGCGAGGGAATTGACCAGACTGATGAGGCAAGCACCCTCGCTAACGAAATATACAAGCGGCACAGCCATGGCTTCGCCGCAAAGCGGCAACTCACTAGAAAAAACATCGCTGTGGTTATTCATATACGGGACTGTAAACTATTCTTACATGAGAAGATTCGGTCAGTCATACGCAGTTACGAATAATACGACTAATGTACCTTTTAATTGAAGAACGTGATAGCGTCGAAGTGCACCATTCAGACCAGTTGAGATCAAATTAAAGGCTGGCATAAAAATGAGCAGTCGCCAGACTCTTGACAGCGTGCTTTGCCGATAGTTGATTAAGATTAATTGATGGAAACAAGTGCAAACAAGTGAATAGGAAATACAGCAAACATTGTCTGCACGGTGGTTTGAGTAAGCGATGATAACAGACAAATATCGAGGTTGCTAGATTGGACGCGCCTCACAAACAACATACTGGCGATAGTGCATTTATATGAAGTAGAACCTCTCTATTAAAGACACTCTTGGGACTGACAAGTGCTGTCCTTAATAGAGATGTGTCCTGATTGGAGAAATCAAGTGGAATGGAAACAACCAATTTAGTAACAAAACTATAGCGTCTTTAAAAGAGAGGTGTTTATGGGAGGTTCAGACAATTACATCTTCAGTTTCCTGTGATATTCCTGTGGTTGTCAGTGGTGGGCTGTGGAGTATAGTGCTCGAACGCTTTATCCCAGGACGCTTAATAATCTTTGATGCGCACCGGTCAGCTATAGTTGATGTGGCATGATATGTGAAGTAAACCCAAGGACAGTTGCCCTTCCATCATTCCCGTGTAGCGAGCTATTTAATGACTGTTGATTATTACGGGAAGGAGATATAATATCATGCAATATGATAATTTAGGAACCTAGGAGTATCGGATTATTACAGTTTAATCAGAAGTCCAAGTGCGTAGCCGACAATTGATATTTTGCCCTTAATTAATCTCAGACGTAAACGATGGATGATTAATTAATTTAGTATTCTGTACTCGAATAGCATAATCGTTAATAATATCTCTATACTAGCGTAGCCAATAACCGGCAACCAGGAATAACATTTTAACTCGCTACAATCTCGAGATTTCGCTGCAACATCTAACTTTGTGTGAATGTTATTTATTCGCTTTTGTCTATGGCTTTGCCAATATAATCTGCTTCTAGAAATTGACTCGGCCTGCTACACTATTCTGCACTCGCTGGCTTTTCCAGTGAATGATGATTCTAGCTTTGACTTTCCTCGTAGACCACCACAGAGATTGCAGTTGGCAGTATCTGGTGAACGAGACTGATGAATCAGAATCAGAATCAGAATCAGAATTCGATTTCGTTTTTTTTTTCATTCTGAGTAGCAAGCTAATCGCTTCTCCTAGAGTTAATTACGATGAGATATAGTAAGCTGGTTGTAAATTGAACGCATTACAAACTTCCCATATTTATGGATTGCGGTGATTGTGGAGATTATCTAAAATGCCAGTCAGACAACGGGCCCGGGATCCTGGCTTAACCGGTGGTTTTCAATACTCCGCCTGTCAATAAAATAGCCGGATATCATGACGGCAATGGGCGCACAAGACTGACCGACACGTATCCAGCTAACCGTGGTTTCGCATTGCAGTGACCCGTCCGTAGTTACAGTGCTTAAGTTCACATGCCTGGCATGCTGGCAGAACATAACCAACTGGAATGAAATTCGGCAAACGGCCGTATCATCATATTGGCATGGTTGCCAGTGTAAAACAGAAGAGGTCAACTTGGTGACGACAAAAGCCGTTGGAGGAGTAATTTGATACTCTGTGACAACAAACCAAAGAAACTATTATTCTAAAGCATTTATGAAATGTAACGAGTGAAAATGATTAATTTTGGTGTCAAATATCAGCAAGAATTAATCAAGACTTAACATTTGTAACTGCAGTTCTTTCGGCTCGAATTTTTCAAAATTGCAAAATGGGTCTTCGTAATCGTTGTAGCTAGCTACAAAAAGACCACAGCCCGAGCTCCAAGCCTATGGATGTGACACTGACCTTCTCTCATCTGGCCTGACATGGCCCAATTAGGAGAACACTGATGTGTTCCAAACCCAATTGAGCGTTTTGATTAGAGCTGATTATTGCAATGTTCGTGGGAGAAATCGACCTCAAAATATAAATAGCAAATACATGTATTCCCAAATTGCTCGCAAATGCGCATGTGTGAATGTTTGATTATCATTGATATAATATGTAGGATGAAATGTAGGATGAAGGAGATAAAAAGAGGCAATTTATCTTAATTTGTGTCTGCCTACTGATCCACATTACATAATTGCTGCCATCAAATGAAGCAAACTCACAGAAACTACATGTATTGCCAAGATGCATGTATACTTCGTTGCGATTGGTGCAAAATGAAAGCTGTCGCGGTAATGGAGGATTGGGGGCTTCTGATTGGGCGATATCACCAAGAGGGTCTTGATTCGCTCATTTGGGAAATTCCTCATTGGTCAATTCGATTTACATGTAATCAAGCAGAGTGGAATTGGATAAGTTGGGGGCACGAGATAGTGGCTTGACAAAAGTACGTCGTTTATGTTTTATAGATAAACTCGCGATACTTGTCCAGCAGAGTGGGCAAAAACTATCTATCCCAATGGCGCGTGTCATTTCATTCATTGACGTGTTTGTTTTGTAAGAATGTTTGAAAACCGCAGTTGTTCAAATAATCGGATAGGGCGGGGTAGCCGATACGGACTCAAACGGGTGGATGGTCGGCAGGAAACAATGGAGAGGTTGCGATATGCAATGGCCAACGGATACGCGTATGCGGATAAATATAACGAGTTCCGGTAATTCGGAAGAAAACGAAAAAATAAAGTGCATACATAGCCATGTCCAGAAGGTTTAGTAACCTTGGGAAGTTTGTTCACCTCGATGATGAATACCCTAGTTTATTTTCTGCCATATTTACTCAATCATGGCAAACTTGGAGTTGCAATGGCAATTAGATGACAAAGCATCTCTACTGGACAAATTGGATATTAATCGCCCAATCACTCAGGAATAGAAATCTATAGAGAATTTACTGAGTTAATCACGACTGGTATTTTGGCATTTGTGGCTCCTAACGTCCATACGATGATGCAGTAACTTTGTTGTTTGTGTAATCTTGGAACAAGGACATTTCAGACAAAAATCAATGGTAACACTATTTGACCATCTATTAACAGATCAAGTCTACATTTTCCGAATTTGAGGGTTCTCTCATCTTACAGAAAAGCCTATACGAAGTGCATACTTGTGTGTGGCCGAAAAACAATTATACCTTGTTCGAAAGCTCAAAAGCATTATTCATAATTTTTAAGTGTGACCGTGATATGACAAGGCAGGGCTGACGAATGAAGCTAAATGCATCAGATAACCTTTCGCTGCAGCGCTGATTCAACACTGCACCCCTTTAGGATTCTCATTGTAAACAATACCTATTTACCATCTACCAGGCCTACCGTAATCAACATGTCAAAGTGTCATTATAAAGCGTACGAGGCCTTTTGGCAAATCAAACTGAATATAGAGAGCAAGGACACAGCAACAGACGTCAACAAAAGATCAAGATGGACAAGAGGATTCTCGTTTTCTTCGTGGTCGCTGTGCTTGTTACTGGTAGGTGGTTTTTTAATCAACTTAAATCTCAATCTCATATCCTTCAGATAGGATACCATTTGGGACGGTTTTATTTGAGAAGTTGCATTCTGAATTTAGTAGGCTATCACTCCGAAAGAAATTAATGAAGCGGCCAAGGTATGTATAGAATGTATGCATGTAGGCTACATAACCTTGAATTGGCTAAAAGGAGCAAGCGTTCTTCTTGAAAATTTACAATTTTAAAGTAACGCCGAGTGCCAAGAAACTATCAGTTCATTGATGGAAGCATTCGTTTCAAACGCCAAGAGACTTGGCCGATTTTTTTGACATTTACACCTGATTCAACGCGTTTCACTCTTTCTCACCCGCGAGCGTTTTTGTGCAACGTGTATAAGGCTCGCCACTGGGGGCAAAATTATTTTCGGCCATAACCGTTGTTATTTGGTTGTTTCTATTAGGCAAGTCCGTGCTTATAGCTTATTTAGTGTTTTTGGACCAGCTTTCAACTCAAGATTCTTTTGTAAGATGGCTTTTTTTCACTTTTGGATTTCAGTTCACGCAAAAAACATTGAAAGGGCAGCTGATGACTGGGAAACGAAGATGGCCAGTTGCAAGAAGCTTTGTTCGGAGCCTGGCTCAAACTGCCCCACCGATCTCTGTGACCTATTAGAAGGTAGGTGAAGTGAATTTAAGTTTTCAGACGACGTATTCAAGGCTATGCAATTTGCTCAAACATTTGCCCGTCCTTGCATCAAATTGATCCCGGTGTGGCAACCAATGACCGCTTGGTTTACAAACGGGGCCTCGAACAATCGACCGTCCAGTCACAAAGTCGGGCGATCTTCCACCCTTTGCCGCTGCGCTTAAAAATCATTGGTCCATCATACTTTCAGATTGCTGCCTTGGGAAGTCTAAGCCTATAGCCGGTCTCACTCCCACGGACTGCTGCAAAAGGATCGACTTCTATGCCGAAATGGTTTAAGCAACGAGAAAGTTGAAAATGAGTACCTTATCAATTTAAGTTCATTTTATCAAAAAGGGACTCGTTGATTAGACACGTGGTGGTGCAAGGAGACTTGACTGTGGTGGAAGAACGATTTAACTGTAAAATAATAAGAGATTTAGGATATTTATTTAGGATTTAGGACTGAGTAGCCGTTTACGACTGGATGAGGCAAGACTACTGCCGATATACTGGACACAGGATGACTGCTCGGGCTGACAGGAGAGCGTTTCCTTTGCTCGATGTGAGGGGTCGTGGTGCCTCGCCCTGTTGCACGACATTGGCCATCTTTTGGCCTCGCCATATATTAGTAATAGCGTTGGTGCTGCCTGTTTCTATTATATGGCTATACTGTTACATCCATAACTTGCTACGTACATAAGATGTTTATTTCACTCGTTTGAATAATAACGTCATTTTGAACGGCTTTTCGATTGTTTGTTTTGTTTTTTTTCTGGAGAATGTGAATAAAAAAAAGACCTATAATTGGCACATGCATGTATCCAAAACCTGTCAATTTTCGCGTCTCTTTATTTCTTTCGTTTTTCCAAACAATAATATTTTCGCGAGCGAAAATTTGGCGATTTACTGTACAGAAAACTATACTCTTCATCAAGACTATAGAATAATCAGCTCAATACGATGTTCCGAGTCAGCCGGTCCAGCGCGGGAGTGATATGGACAAATTCATCAAATCCAGCCCCCGCTTCTAATTCTCATATTGACCGCCTTGTCTGACCTCGGGCCTGCATGTAGACCAACCGCCATTATTCGGTCCCCCGCTTGACCCAAGCTAACCCCCAACACGAATCAATTAGTTTGGGCTGTGCTCCGAGAACAATCTGATAACCCGAGAGCAACATCTCAAGTTTGCGGGCCGTAAATCAAATGTGATGGTTCGATATGACCAGTGTCCCGAAGGGTGCCTCGAGCAATCCCGCGAATTGCTTGTCTTCCCTGTGATTGCAGTAGTCACTCCACTTGCTACATAGCCCTAGGTTCATATGATTTCCCTGTCGGCTGTTGTGATGGTCAGTCAAAGAGAATGGGAATGTGCTTCCCGTCGCAAGACCTCGCCACCATCCTACAAAGAAACATGACACCATGCATTGTTATCAACCCTTTTTTGCAACCTCAACCATCGTAGCATCACAGTAGACCTATGCAGTGTCCCTATGTACTTTGCGATACATTCAAAGTGACATGTTTGCGATCCCGCCGACAAACATGACTGTGATGTATTTGAGCAGATGTGAAATAAAATGCCAAGGTCTACTCCTCTCACGCTAATTCCCATCTGCTTCTAAACCGCGCTCATCGTTCTAAAAATCAGTAAGTTGATTTGATGAGAAAGCGCCAGACTACATCTTGTTGACCGCGATTTCCGAGCATGATGCCCCCCGCACGGCTATCTCCTCATTGCCGTGCTTGATGCCCTACGGCTAGTTCCTCAGTGTGTGTGATGCCCTACACGACTATCTCCTTTTGTCGTGCTGGATGCCCTACGGCTAGTTCCTCAGTGTGTGTGATGCCTTACACGACTATCTCCTTTTGTCATGTAGGATGCCAACACGCCTACATAATAGTTCCTCATTGCTGTGTGGATGTGATGCCCTGCCTCATCTCCTCATTCTTTTAGAAGCTTTCCATTCGACAAGGCGACAAGATGTAACGCCAATATCCTGATGAAAGAAGCCCAGAAAATATCGATGGCCAGAAAGCTTTCTCATGCCATAAATCCTCGATCTGATTGCTGGTATCGATTTCATATCAATCGGTCAGCAGCACGTCTTAATTACGGTATGCGGATTTTTCGATCAGAAATACCATTTCGCAGCTTTGCGCTGCGGATAAGGGTGTCGTGCAGTCATCTTTTATTTCTCGTCAATATCTGCGCAGTCCATACTGAACTTCTAGCGGTATACATGTATATTGCCTACGTAGCCTCCGCCCAAATCGACGCGCGTTGTCTGGAAGCTGAGCAAAGTAAACACATTGAGGGTCAAGATAGCGCAGTCCTTCAGAATAACAATCTTACCGTCTGGCTCTTCCCATGACAACAATATTCTGCAGTATATGTCACAGGGCGAACTCTCTCAGACCATGCCTCAGGTTGATGAGTCGGAACGTGTCAAAGTCCAATGACATAGAGGGACTCCGCCATGTATTGTCACAACATATTATTGTGAATCAGTTGGTCGGTCGATGTTTATGGGCGGTTATTACCGCAAATAAAGACAAACCAAAGCAAAGACACTTGTGTAGCATATCAAGGACACGTAGATTCATACTCCGATGTGTGCCACATCAAAGACATTTGGACCATACACCACGTCAAAGATAACGATGCGAAGTCAACAGGCGGTGCCACTGTAGATTGCTGGCGGCCGTATGCCTGTTGACGTTGTTGTTATTCGCCACCTCTCTCCCCATTATTCCAATAACTTGTTGAGGTTGACACAGTTTTCTAACTTATCTCTATCCATGGTTATGATATACTAGTATGATTGATGATGTTGAAAAGAAAGGGGATCTCAAAATACGACAGTCTACTACGAATAGATGCAATAGTGACATAACAACACATGTGCATTTTCCCGCTAGTCGCTTATACTTATCAACAAAAACCTATAGTTGTCGAAATCGTTTTTACTTTTCCCAAGACGGTGGCGCCGCCTGTTGACTTCGCATCGTTATCTTTGACGTGGTGAATGGTCCAGATGTCTTTGATGTGGCACACATAGGAGCTAGGAGTATCAATCTACGTGTCCTTGATATGCTACACAAGTGTCTTTGCTTTGGTTTGTCTTTATTTGCGGTAATAACCGCCCGTTGCCCATCTTCTCACAACCGTAAGAACGTGCGATGGTTCTGAAGTCCTGTTGCCCACCTGCGCGCTGTAAGCTGCATAACACTGTCGATTGTGGCATTAGTGACAGGCAGCTATAGAAACCGCAGTTCAAAGATTTCACTAAATATTATATTCACAAAAGCGAGATGAGCGCGATAGTATGCCTCATGAACCACCGTTGCATTCGGACCCTAGTGAGCGATGAAATGAAATCTCCTTTTCGCGCTCTAGCGCCTTGGCTTGGGAAACAGATCCGATGCTTGACAAAATGGGATCTTTTTTCCGATAAATCTTTCGCAAAAGCCATTGGTGGATTAGCCCCGTCTTTAAGAGGAGAATCTTGTACGGTGATCGATCGAACGTGAGACTTCCGTAGCGATCAGCGTTTATCTTGACAATCTGCGAGAAAATGCGGCCAAAGATCAAAGGTCATCGACGTTGCCGCCACTGAAGCGCACTAAAGGGAAATCTTTCGGTCATTCAACGCAAAGTGGCTATTGCCATCTATCGGCCATGCCTTTAGTGCAACGTCGGTGGCTGGATCTTCTGTGTTTTGAGAAATTATATTGTGTATTTGGTGGGTTTGAATGCGTATCCTAACTTCAACCACACATCGGCCCAAACAACAACAACAACAACAATTGTATAAAACTTATATTTTATTCACAATCCATCATAAATACCCCACACCTTTCTGTCAAATCATCAATTTTGAATTCACAAGTTAAAAATCATTGGTCAGCAGCTGAGTGAAAATCATTGGCACCTCACCTTTACTAGCATAAAAGTTGATGAATATTTTACAGATTATGTACATCATGTACAATACATGTTTATATTTCCTGAGTTTGCATCAGTCTGTTGTGATAGGGGATAGTGTGTCAGACAACATGAATCTTAGATGTGGCGTACCTCAAGGGTCTGTACTTGGCCCGAAGTTATACTGCTTGTACACGAAACCAATTGGTTCCATTTTCAGAAGTCATGACTTACCATATCACCTACATGTATACGCTGATGACTCACAGAACTACTTGGCCATAAAACCATCTCTAGCTAACATCAATGAGGCCATAGTGTCGATAGAAACCTGTGTTAGTGACTTAAAGCCATGGCTTAAAGTCAATGGTCTTAAGCAAAATGATGAGAAAACTGAGTTCATGGCATTTTACCCAAAGCACCTCAAGCATTTCTGCCACGAGTTATCACTGAGAATTGGTGGCTGTACAATCATTCCTGTTGCTTCGGTGCGAAACCTTGGAGCACTGATGGATTCGACGCTATCCATGAAGAACCATGTGAACCATGTATCAAGAATATGCAATTTTTCATTTGCGAAATATTGGCAGGATCAAACCTTATCTTAACCAAAACGCTTTGAAATCCTTGGTTCAAGCAACAGTCATCTCAAGATTGGATTACGCAAATGGACTTTTACATGGGATAACCAAGCATCAAGCTTCCAAACTTCAAAGAACTCAGAATGCAGCTGCTCGCTTGATCACTGGCACAAGAAAGAGAGAGCACATTACGCCGGTGCTGTACCAACTGCATTGGTTGCCTGTAGAGAGCAGAATCAAGTACAAGATACTCCTCTACACGTATAAATCACTAAACAACACAGCGCCGGTGTACATGGCCAACCTCATTTCAAGACATCTGCCCGGGCGACGGTTGCGTTCCACGGACCAGTGCCTCCTGTTGGTGCCAAGAACAAGGACTAAAACCTATGGCACGTGGTCCTTCAAACAGGTGGCCCTTGTCCTGTGGAACGCACTGCGGCTCGAGATCAAGATGAGCAGCACCGTCTCCATTTTTAAACGTTCCCTTAAGACTTTTCTTTTTATTGAACATTATGGTTTTTAATCTTATGTAAATGTTTTAATTATGTAATCAATGTTTTATTAATATTTTTATCTTTGTAAAGCGCCATAGAGCAGTTTTCTGAATAGGGCGCTATATAAATATTGTATAATAATAATAATAATAATCTACAATCACAATTTGCGTTACATATTCCAGATGGAAGCACTTTCGACTCGGCCTTCTGCAGTGCTTCTTTTTTGCCCGCCAATTGCCACCCTCATGAAAATGATACTGTCGTTGCCGAAGGCAATTTCCCCCGAAACAGACGTGTATGGACGGCAAACGTCTAGATCTTCAAGAGTTGGTGCGCTTTGAAAAGATTGTCAGGGAAAGTCACTGCCCCGACAACGATATCACAGCTTAGAAACTGAACAATAAGTGCATCAGAGATGTCACCTCAGTCCTATTTGGCACTTTCAACGTATTCATTTGGCACTTTCAACGTCCCCTGTATTCTCATCTCGGTATCTATCGGCTAACTCACCCTTCTTGAGCTTGTCTCATCGAAATGCAGCAGTGTCAGATTTCCAGGAGTAACAGTTTCCTTAGTGACCCATTCACCCATCAAATCGGAATGGTTGCACAGAATGGAAAGGAGACACGATTTTTCACACGATTACGAAATGGACTGCCCCGTGAGTCTTTGACCATTATGAACCATCAGAGTTAATCGATCCGTTACTGTTGGTGTTATGGAGTCCGGGTCGGCGGAGTGGATCCAAGGCTTGAGGGTCAAGATGGTCTTTGGAACATCATTCAAAAAGATAATCATCCGAGGAGTTGTTCAGGAGCCTCTGGTGCATTCAGTGGTTGCGTTTCCACTGTGTTTTCAAGCGATTGGTTAGTCGACAGGCTGCTGAGTTCTTGAGATCCTGTATCGCTCTCTGCTTGGACTGGAGTACTCAACCTCTCTTTAGACCCTCCCAGACATGATAGCGTGGCTGAATTGAAAGCGAGAAGCACAAGATTACTGACAGTTGTTGTTAGGCCGGTTTCCGCAATCCGTACGAACAACGAAGTCGAAAATACGGTGCACATCTTGGTACAGGGAGGGGTATAGTCGTTCTATAGGTCTTTGATGCCATTAAGTCACGTGTTTTTAGGCGTTAATAAGTCTTTATAATGAGTTGATGGAGGAAACGTGGAAGTATTAAAAAGATCGTCGATAAAATGCACTGTATTTCGTCGTTCGTATAGCTCTTCGCACGGCTTGCGAAACCCATATAGGCCTAAATGAGTCAACGGCGACGGATCGAGAAGATTTTGTTATTACATAAGTTGCAGTGAATCTTGTATTAACCAATAATCATCAGTCAGAGTTGAGTGATACTATAGTATTAAATCAGTCTGCGGTCGGTATTTGTAAAGCCCGCAATGAGGTTTAATGCATTCATATTAAATATATTCGAAAGATGACTTGTTCTTACCCAAACCTCCTCTATTACGTCTACTGATGAGTTTCACGATGAGCATTATCACAAGTACAGCACCAACCACACCCCCAAGGCAAATGACGGCGATTTCTGGCGTTGAAAAGGTGGCTGCGACTGGTGGCATCACAACTCCACCGGAGGACGTTTCGTTTTGATGGCTGGTGAAATGGGTAACGGACTGGAATGTAGCCTGCAAAGTTGAGCGTGTCGTCTGCGTTGTGCCGGTTGCACTCATCAACTGGTGGTACACTGTCCAAAAAGAGAATCATATTTCGTTAAGTCTCAGCGAGCATAGATACTGTATATATTCCAGTTATATTCTTGGTCTCATACATGTATCATTGCTTTAATGGCAGTGATTTGTCCCGAAACGTATACATGCATGCTCTCCGCTGTATAGGCAAGGACATTCCACTTGGTGTCGCTTTGTCAACAATCTCAATAATCCATATTTGCATGTAAAAAGAGAAACTTCCAGGAACATCTGCGCATATCCATGAATGAACTAGGTTATGACACAGAAAGAACAATCAAGGACAATCTTCTTGGAAGTACCCGATACATGCGGCGCCGACGGCTGACAAACTTGAAATTAAATATTTTTGGTACCAGGCCTAGTTGTGATTCGGAAGTAAACTTATGGTAAAGTTGTTAAGAAGGTGATCAACATACCTGAAGCACATTTTCTTTGACAAACACTCAAGTAATTTGGATTATTACTGCCACAGTATATAGAACATGAATCACATCTTTCGATGGCAGGGTTCCAAAACTTGTTGATTGGACATTTAATAGGTGCAGCAGACGATGGGAAGAAAACTGAAATGAAGAAACAGATATTTACACCTTAAGTTAACTTCGATTGGAATCTTAATGTTTATGGCAATCAAGAATAGGCCTCCTAAAGACATCAAGACAGCTCTTGTACGCGAAGGATGGGGTGCGGGGGTGGGGTGTGTGTGGAGAAGGTTATTCCCTGTCCCGTCAGTATTATGTCGTTATTAAATGTAGTTATGTTCATTAGGAGTCATATGAATACATGCTTTTAATCCACCTGACCTCAGACGCAAGTGCAGCAGTAGAAAGTGTCCCCCTGGAAAAAGTGTCCGGCCCTTTTTTCTTCTGATTGATAATGGTATATGGTTAAAGACCGTGTCTGTCATTACGTCAGAGATTATCAGCACCTATAGAATCAATTGTTCCCCAGACATTCTATCCTAGGACATTTAATTTTTTTACATTTACCGGCATTGTCTTTCTCTTATCTGTTACTGAACTACTAATGTGGTTACTTTTTGTCCGTGTATATATCATGAAGAACCAGGGGTCGGCTGTTCAAAACAAGCGTGGCGCAACCAGGCCAAGTGAGAATTACCCTGAGTCATGCAACCCTCCTCGAACAGAGTGTGGTCGACACAAACACTTCCCTCCAATCGTCGATCGATGATTGCTAATCGAAAGGCTCAAGTAGACAATAAACCTACCTGCTATCAACAAGTAGCCAAATATCCCCAGGAACTGATCGTACAAAAAGTGGTCCATCATTTTAGTAATTTTTGCCAAACGACACGAATCCTGAATTATCCTGAATTACTTGCTGGGCGAAAGTGAACGTGATATCGAGTGGTGCCGGTTTCAGATCGAATTTATGATATGCCTAGGTGGACTTGTATCACGCATAGCCATATGAAGTTGTTCAATGGCGGCGAGGTTGTTTGGGGATTTCCCTGACAGCAGCCGTCAACAACGTCGTCTCGTTGGAATAGAATAGAAGTTCCTATAAAGTATATATAGATAATCTAAATAGTACAAAGTTCTGTATGATGTATCAAGTAATAGCATCCATGTTGATATGCTAATCAGATGAATACATTAGGTTAGATACATTACTTAACACGAGATGTCTCTGTTGTAGCATAACATAATAATAAGGTATTATGTTACATCTCCCTCCTTGGAAATGGGATGATTGACTTGAAGTTGATTATCCTATAGCTAAGTACAATTATGAATATAAAAATATAAAAAGCAAAGTTTCACACAGTTGGGTGATCAGTCCAGATCTGCTGAATGCTTGGTCGTAACAACAATTATAGTATATAACAGTATATGAAATAGTATTCTGGCATAACTCTGAAGAAGATAATATACCAGCAAAATAAAGTGGCCATTTGGCATCATCATGTATAAATTGCATGGAATTACATATTATGCAAATAAGAAAACAGTTTAATTCTATCTTACACCGTTAATTGAATGAATGATTATATATATAATTGTTTCATTACTAAAGTCTAAAATTGTCTAAAACACTGTCTCTGATTGAGAATGTCTCTGATTGTTCTCAATTTGATCTTACAATTTAATTATCATATCTGCTTGGTTTACGAATTGAACGACCAGATCTAGTTTGATAGACCTTATCACCACTACCAGTATCAGTGCTTTCAGCAGTGTTCTTAGGCTGAGTTGGAGGTGTGATATCACCCGGATACTCATTGGTTTCAATGTCAAAGTTCTCAGGTTCACTTAATTGTTCATCTGTGAATCGCTCATTTGTTGCACGCAAATATTTTCTGTTGCGGCGGTATGTACCCTTATCAGTTTTCACAGTATATGAACGTGGTTCTGACAGTTTCTCAGTTACATAACCAGGGTTCCAGACTCCTGACTTGGGGTCTTGGACGCGAATATTTTGTCCGGTTTGTAGCTCAGGAAACGGTTCTGCTCTGGCTCTTTGGTCGTAGTAGTGTTTCTGTAGATCCTGTCGGTGCTGTAAAGCCTCCTTAGTACTGTCATTATCAGTAGGTCTACACTGATGGAGTGATCTCTTCATCGGCAATGTCGTTCTCGGCTCCCGGCTCATGAGTAGTTTCGCAGGACTAGCGATGTTACTCGAGACGGGTGTTGTTCTATAGTTCAGTAAGGCGATATTAGCGTCTTCACCTGCATCTAGTGCTTTAAGGATGAGTTTTTTCACAGTCTGTACACACTTTTCTACCATGCCGTTGCTCTGGGCATAGTGAGGACTGCTTGTTGTGTGTTTTATTCCGTAAGAAGCGCAGAATGATTTGAATGCGTAGCTATCATATTGTGGACCATTGTCAGACACAAGTTCTTCTGGTATTCCGTATTCGCAAATTACAGACTTGGTAAATGCGATTACTGTCTCTGAACTAAGTGACTTTCCTAGTCGTCTTACCACTGGAAACTTGGAATAGTAGTCCACGTATAGCAAGTAATGCACTTGATTGTGCTCAAACAAATCTGAAGCAAGCCTCTGCCAGGGATATTGTGCGATACTATGCGGTTTCAATGGCTCACGTTGTTGCTTGTTCTGATGCGCTTGGCAAATGCTACACTCTGACACTAGTTGCTTGATTTCATTTGTCAGTCCGGGCCAAAACACTGATTGTTTCGCGCGGAGAATGTATTTTTCAATGCCTTGATGTCCTTGGTGGACTGCTTTCAGAATGTCCTTTCGGAGAGAGTTCGGTATAATGATTCGATCGCATTTGAATAGAAGTCCGTCTTCAACACTAACATCTTCACGATAGTTGAAATAGTCAATTGCCTCTGCTGGGCAACCATCTCTGGTTTCAGGCCATCCTTCTACAACAAGGGCTTTCAGGATTTGAAGGTTGTTGTCAGATTTAGTATGGTGGCGAATTTTTTCTAGATTGTCAGTGTCTGTCGCATTATGGTTTCGCGTAATGAGATTAACCGGTATATCGGGAATTTCCTTGAAATCTGGCGAATTCAACTCACGGTTTGGATCAACCCTTGATAGGGGGTCAGCGATCACGTTTTTCTTTCCAGGAAGATATTCAACTGCTACGTCATACTTTGACATGCGCAAAAGTAACCGTTGTAGTCGTGGACTACATTTCGATATCGGCTTCTTTGCAGCGGCAACGATTGGTTTATGGTCCGTTTGGACGATTACATGTTTGCCGTACACATAATGGTTGAATCTTTCTAAAGACCACACTACTCCGAGTAGTTCTCGTTCGATGTTACTGTAATTTTGTTCAGTCTCTGAAAGTGTCCTGGACGCATAACATACAGGCTTTTCATCCTGCATCAACACAGCACCTAGCCCACGGAGTGATGCGTCTGTTTGCAGCACACTTGGCTTCTTCGGATCGAAGTATGCTAAAGCATCAGCAGAAATGATGATGCCCTTGAGTTTATCAAAGGCGGCTTGATGCTCAGGGTTCCATTGCCAGCTGATTTCTTTCTTAGTCAAATCGCGAAGTGGAGCAGCAATGGTTGCGATACTAGCATTGAAACGATTTAGGTAGTTTACTAGACCTAAGTATGATTGTAGGTCTTGTATGCATGTTGGCGGCGACATTTCGGTGATTGCACGGACTTTCGCTGGATCAGGCTTCATACCAGTAGCTGTCCACTGGTGACCGAAGAATTTGGTCTCTGGAATCTTGAATTGCAGTTTATCCAGATTGAATTTGACATTGTTCTCTCTGGCACATTCTAACAGTTCAATGAAGTTGTTATCATGTCCCTTTTCACCAGCTCCGAACACAAAGATATCGTCGGCGATACCTGTTACGCCCGCTAAGTCACCAAAGGTCTCATCCATTTTCCTCTGAAAAATGTCTTGGCTTACAATGAGGCCAAAAGGAAGGCGTTTATAGCGATAGCGACCAAAAGGTGTGCTGAAAGTAGTCAGCAGCGATGATTGCTCGTCCAATCGTACCATCCAATACCCTGAACGGGCATCAACGACTGAGAAATGGGTGGCACCGGCAAGTTTAGGTGCTATGTCGTCTATCGTACGAGTGTAGTAATGTTCACGCTTGATTGCTTCATTAAGATCGCGCGGATCAAGGCAGATTGGTAGGCCTTTTCCGTGACCTTTGTCGACGATGACAAATGAGTTGACCCATTCGGTCGGTTCCTCTACCTTTGCTAGTATGTCGAGAGATTCCATTCTCTCCAGCTCAGATTTGAATCCATCTTGAAGATGAATTCCAACAGCGCGTGGCGGGTGTATGGTTGGTGTAGCACTGTCCTTTAGTTCGATATGATAAGGTTCACCAGGAAATGAACCGATCCCGGTGAATACATCTTTGTAGTCAGTTACAACAGATTCCTTTGTGAGTGGTTTGTGATGTTTCGGTTTGATTTCGCAAGTGACACGTATAAGGTCAAGGGTCTGGCAAGCCTTGAGACCGATTATAGTCCCACCTGAATCAGTTACATCAAAGATGATAGGTTCCTTCTTGCCATTGTGTCTCAGGTAAAGCGTACATGAACCATGATTTGCGATTTCTGTGCCTCCATAAGCAACAAGTTTTGCGGTTGGCGGAGTCAGGTTATGATTTGGCGGGAATAGTCTGCGATACTCTGACTTTGGTATCACATTGGTTGCAGCACTAGTATCGAGCTTACACTGAATGGATGCATACTGTTTGTGGAATGGCTTTGTAGTGACTGCGAATTTTCGGATTATCTCGGATGCTGCATGAACACTATCCACTGGTTTTTTATCGGACTGGGTTTCGATTGATCCTACAAAAAGATCATTGAAAGAATCAGTGGTTTCATCCGTATCTAACTCATGAACTTTATTGCGGTGACGCCTTGGGTTTTGTTTCGATTTGTGAGGGTTTGACGCTGAGTGACACACAGATGCAAAATGTCCGATTTTTGAACATTTGACACATTGAGAGTTACGCGCTGGGCATTGACTTCGACTTTCATGGCGCTGATTACCACAAAAGTAACACATCTGGCCCCGTCCGGCTGGTTTCCTGAATCCTTCAGATTTTCTTGAATCGTGGTTTTTCGTGTCCTTCTGGAAGAATTTGCCGTGACTATGAGATTTGTGTCCTCCTTTGCGAAAAGCATGGACTTCCTTGGTTGGGTCCATTTCTTTAGATTTCAGTTTGGTTGCTTCTGCAACACGCGCATATTCGATGGCTAGATTCAATGTGAGAGTATTTCCTTTCTCGATGCATTTTGATCGAACCTTTTCCTCACGGACACCGAATACGATGGAATCTCTTAGCATTTCTGCCTTTGTGTCTTCCGTATAACCACAGTCTGCAACAAGCAGCCTGAGTTCCGTCAGAAACTCCTCGAATGGACGATCATTCTGAATAGTTCGGCGTAGTTTGAATCTATGAACTAGGTAATTGGCATGTGGGTTAACGAATTCTTCGAACTTTTTCCAGTAGTTCTCTAAAAGTTTCTGTTCATCGGCGGTTAACCCCCATGAATTGAACAAATCAAGTCCTCTATCTCCTGCCCATATCAGAAGATACTTGCACTTAACCGCTTCTGCAGTGTCTTGTAAAGGACCGTCGAAGATCATTTGGCATTTTTGACGCCATTTCCGATACCTCGAATAAAGTTCAGGCCCACAATCCCAGTCAATAGTCGGACCTTGATTGAGGTTGGCTAAGGCAACAGCCATTGTTCATGCACTCCACACTAGTTAAGCACAGAGAAATACACAGGAAAATGTACACGATACGCCCCTTAGTGCATTTTGTACACAGATCCGCCCCTTAGTGCATTTGTACATACTATATACAGGGATGTTGGGGATGCAGAATCCTCTCAGGATAGCGAAAGTTTGTGGCACAAAAGTTCCTAGATTACCTGCAGACTTGGATTCTTTTTGAATAATGAAATTAAATTGTACTTTTTTTAATGTGAGAGAAATGATTGGATCCCAGCAAACCACAATTTGCGATCTTGAATTTTAGTGATGATGATATTTACATTGTACGCTCAATGTCAGTGTTAATTTTATGGCAAATGTATGGAACACCGTCTTTATATCACAGTATAAATCACGCAATGAAGTTTGCATCGAAAAAATCTCTTCCAAATGTCCACTGCACAAATTATGGACTGCCAGGGAGGAGCGTGTCACCAGCTTCCAGATCCGATGATAATGAGACTGATTCTCCACTGGCTGTGATATTGCCTTCAGATACTTGGTCGGCCTCTACAGAAATGCTGACGCTGGTGTTGGACGTGCTCGCGGACGTCTCCTCTTGAGTAGCGGCGGTTGTTCCTGAAAAGACGCGGTATTCATTCATTAGGTCAGAACATAGGCCTATAGGCAAGTGGGTGCTTTTCAAAGCCAGGTGGTAAACGACGTGAAGAGTACTTTACCGCGGTTTACATCGATAGCTTTCCATAAAATCTCGTGGAGTAGGCCTCCAATGCCTCATCTTCATCATCATCATAATAAGTTTCACAATTAATATCACCAGTCAGATTGCCTCACTGAACGTGACCAGAAATGTTTGCAAATTGCAAAAATAAAGAAGCTCGAGCGTGTTGGTGGTCTACATTATCATGAGGATTTGCATTGCATCATTTTGTTCATGAGTGTCAAGAATTAATAAAGACTAGTGTTTTTATGAACCAAGTTTACCGTTGTGCGTCGGTATCTCTCGTCCACGAATGAGGAAACTCTAGGATTGACGCACACCGCCGCCGGATAAATCGGAATGGCTTTTTCTAGTATTTCTTACCTGATGACTTCGATGACTTGTTTAACTTATTCTTTATAATGCAGGAGGCGACGACAACAATGAAGAGGATCACCGTTATGCATATTGTTGCGATGGCCCAGACTGGTACATTTCCGGATAAGTCGACTTCCGCTGGACTGTCGTTTCGGTTTGTGACAACTTTTAGTGTGATTGATTCGAAAGACGACGTGATTGGCGAGGTAGTGGTAGTGGTGGTTCTTTGTAAATCGGCGAAAACTGAAAACAAGATCCACTCGTTCAGTATAAAGTTTTAGCACCTCGCACGCGGTTGTCAAGATAATTATGTCTTTTAGTAACATGTTCGTTCATTTTTTATAACTAAGCTACACCGCTTGGAACATACTTAGTACATTTTTTTCAAAACATTAAACCGAAACATTCTGGCTTATTTATTTTTGTCGTAATGATTCACAAAGATTTCTAACAAATTATTCATGATGTTCCATTTTGGGGGATTACAATATTTCAGTTGCTTTTCCCAATCAAATATTTATGATTTTTGTTTTTGCGAATCGCGGTTATTCGCGGAAAAAAGCACCTTCGAAAAATTGGCGGTTTAGAGTAGTTCATTGACGTAGTAGGTCAATTAAATCTTGACATGATTCGACCTGTTTTATGAATGAATGAATCATTGAATCACGAGGCCTTCTTCCAGGATATGACGCAAGTTGTAAACAAATGAGTATAATGTCTGAGTGTAAATAATTTATTTTGAAATTATCTTCCTTTTTACCATTTGCTCTACATTGTTTTCATGAAAAAAGACAATAGCTTACATAGAACTATCTAATCATTTTTTTACCTACCGGAGGCGCACCTTTTCTTACACGCCTGCATGTATGCTGGAATGTCCGGTTTGCAGATTATCGAGCAATCATCACAGTTATCTATCTCGGAGTTCCAAAACTTGCCTTGTGGACACACTTGTGCGGCAAATACTGGCAAGAGATCTGAAAGAAGATAGTCATTTCCATACTGCATTGGTGTCATCGGTGTGGTTACGGAAAACCATCATAATTCCCTCGATTTTTGAAAAATATACAAGTAAATTCATTTGCCCCATTCGCTGAATATAACTGGTATCAGCCTTCATTTTATTTATTGATAAATTAGTACAGCCTAAGGTGTAAATTCTCATAAATCCTTTATATGTTGTACTGTTATCATTTACCAATACACTAACTCATCATATTGGACAGATACGTCAACACCGGTGACCTATACATGTACATTGGCTACAAGTATCATTTGTATCGATTTATATTGACATCAGTCTATTACTGATTGGCAATTCGCTGATCTATATATATAGGCATGATATATTATATACAGGGTGACCAGACAAAACGCACCGAACTTTAAAATGTCATTAAATCCGTACTCAATGAAATAAATATTTTGTACTCACTTAGATACTGATACTATCTGTGGGCCGGATGCAAGTAATTTCATAATCCCATTTTTTTAATCCCCCACCAACATCTGTACGCAAAATAACCTCAAATTTACGAATGCTCCCTCCCCGCCTATGACGTATTTGTACATTTTGAACTGCCCCAAGCCAACTACACTGTATATAGAAATTGCTATCTGATAAGGTCAACTCTCGATGATGACTTCCTTCTTACCTGAAACTAGTAGATAAACCCAGCAGCAAATCAGATTCGTGAAAAACTTGTCCATAATGTGAAGAAATATGACAAAGGAAGCAATGACGAGACGGCAGACAGTTACTTTATGTCGGCCCTATACGTTCTTTATTTCTGTCATTTAAGTTTACTCTCAGATCTAGACTTGGATCATTAAGTTTCAGGATCAGTCCCGTTTCCAATTTCACAATAGGCTACTGTTTAGTCATCGGTTCTCGCTAACCCGCCTGGTTATATAGCGACTGTTTTGGATAAGGCATCATCACGATCGATTGATAAAAATGAGTCATTCATATAAAAGCCTGGGTCACATGGCACGAGCACGAGCAAGAGTGATATCAGACAATTTATTTTTTCAAGTTGAGGTGAAATTCCAAAACTACATTTGTATCAGGTTCAGATTCACTTGTAAACCAATGTCAATACTTATTTCACCTATCGTGTCTAGTCTTATATCGGGTCTCATAATTCGTATCAGGTTGGCGGGCTTCCCCTATACGTTAGCGCCATAATCACCACACCACCTAACGGTATAAAAGCAATGCTATTGCTATTGATGTTTAGCGGGTAATTTGAATCATGTGCATGCAAAACAGACGATACACTCGAGGCGCATGCTCCCCCCTTTCGCCAGAGGGCAACACTTTTTTTCTTGGGAGGGCCACCCAGACATTTCGGTCTATTCCTCTCTGGTTCGCACCTCCTTTCCAAAATTTCCGGATCCGCCACTGGTTATCAAATGCACAGATGATGTCAATGCATTATACTGTTTAAAGCATTTAAAAAACTTGAGAGATTTATATTACTGAAAACCCTACTGCCTGATGTCGTGAAAGAAGGATTTTTTTCATATCTCTCTGGTCGACGAAAAATGCTTGATATTTAACGCTTTATTTTACATCTGACAGCATCAAAGATTAGATTTTTCTAATAATCGTCTGAAGGACAATGTAGTCAGAAAAATGATTATTTGGTTAATTTCATTTTTCAATTATTTCATGCCGTCTGTGATCGCGAAAGTCTTTAAAAAGGATGAGATGTTTGAAAAAAAATTGTTGACCCCTCCAGATGCCAAAAATCATATTTCATGGCAAGAAGAGATTTTGAGATGATCCTTTATCTCTAAAGTAAGAACACTGGCAAAACTTTGCTATCATAATGTGGGATCTCAGGAACACAGTCGTAATTCCTCGGACCCTTCCTTTGACATCCCTCGGATGTGACATCTCACTAATGAGATAGCTGTACCACACAACGCACTCTGCCTTAAGTGGTTCCCACTCCAGTTCAAAGTGATCGCCATTCTCAAGAATCCGATTATTCCATTACAATCACAATAAATCTCATTTGGTATTCTATCAGGTCGTGGTGCACCAATTTAATCATCCAGCACTTTGCTTGGAAGACATTATGACAATGCCAATCAAGCGTCGCAGGATGCTGGAGATGCTGGTGTGTTTGAACGAATTGGCAACATTACCCTCTCTATCACGACATCCTTATTGTTGGGCCACTTCCGAACAAAACCCTCCTGGTTGCTGTCGAATTAAGATTGCCATGACGAGTTACATTCCAGAGGTTATATCTTTATGGTCGTAATCAAAGGGTTCCATTACCAAACGATACCGTATGACGTCAAGAGATGGTAAATAAATCCTGGCGCTTGCAACATTGAATCGAAGGAAGGATGCTCCTGTAGGATGGTGTTAGTTTCATTAAGCTATAACGTTCGATGATTGCTTTTCTTTCGAAAGCATCCTGCTATTTTAAGCCCAGCTGATCCAATATCCGTAGGTTGTCTATGCTAACCTGATACCTGAACTTGCAAACGATCTACCATTTGAAGGAATTTATTTCGATCAAGGATCAGGTTCTCGATCGAAGAGCAGACGATTGCTTGCAAGATGGCGGCGATTGTTTGGAGAACTTTGCCTGTGGTACTTTTTGTTTTTGTTCACATCAACCTTTCGTCTGCCAGATTTGAGTGTTACGTCTGCTCATCTCTGGACAGGAAATGCACGGGGAAGGTGCCCCAAGGATTATATTTTCAAATGTGTAAACATGGTTGTGAGATTATGAAAATCACTTACAAACAAGGCAGAGGGACTTTTTGGAAAAGAAGTTGTGCCAAGGAGCCATTGGACCCAGTCCACACACCAAGTTGTAAGTACCTCAAGGTTGGCTCAGCAAGGGTTAAAATATGTAGCTGTAATATGGGACACTGTAATAGGAAGATGCTGAAACTGCAAAGACTTAGACGGCTGAGGGCAAGATAACTATATACGAGCTGTTGATCAACTTTCCGTTTCCAATATCAAGTTTTCACATTTCTCCTCTTGGAGTGCTAGAGGTGAAGACATGAGCTGACGAAGACCCTCTTCTCCTGGAACGACGTCCGAGGACGGAAGGGTGTGACTATTTGGTTAGAGACTGTGGAGCAAGGCACTACAACTGCAATATTGATGAGTTTTGATGCCTGTTCAACAAATTAGACAGTGGAGTTCTTATTGCGTTTAAAATACCAGCAAAGCATGGAATACAGTGTTACCATATGACATCGCTTCGGATTGGCAAAGCGTCGTCAATAACAGATCGTGCGATTCGTCTCAGGGTGGTTGTACTATATTCGGAATAACTTTCTTCACAGTATTTACAACTACGCCAACAAATTAGGCATACAGTAAACGACATTAGTGGTCATTCGTCAACGGGCTTTTCAGTACGTGTCGTTGTCATCTCGGCAGCCGGATAGTCCTTACTTGGTCCTTCAGTGATGGAATAACTCTACTAAGCAAGTCCGATAATATTCGCAGTCGCAATGACAATCGTCGACGAGATTGTGCCAATTGTCACCAATAAAGTATTCTGCCTTTGGGCCGGAATTCTATCAATATCATAAAATGTACCACCGCTCACTACTAGCACAACGGATTGTAGGATTCTCCGCTGAGGATATTGTATCATTCTTCTCTTAGAGATCGCGTTATCGAGACTATTCACCATGATGACGACGGACGGACCTCCCAGTCCACATATTGTGTCTCCGGGATTGTGACATCTCGTGATAATCATAATGTCAATCACGGGGCATAAAAAAAAACAACATTCGGTAGCATCGCTCACCATGTTATGTTAAAGTTAGAAGCTGGTCATATATATACTGAATGCATGCCCGGGGCTGTGACAATCAACTTCTGAACACAACTTTACTTACTAACCTTTTCCCAGGGCAGACGAAATGAATGTGCTGTGCTGTGAGGAGGGGCTGATCGCTGGAGGGTATTGCGCGTCCTCGTATCGGAGAGGGACGTCCAAGCTGTAATTGGCTTTAGGAATTTAAGGGTGTGGCCGCCGGGAAAGTCAATTCTTGAAGTTCGTTCGAGGCATAATTCTTTTAAAACTCGTCTCTCAGATCGTCCAGAGACACATTTTGCTACGCATTCAGTTCTCAAGGCAGAAACTCGGGACGCTTTAAATCAGTCAGTTCAGTTTCATGTTCTTTTAACCTTGTCTTTATCATCAGCTCTGAAGGTCGCGACATCCTTTCTTTGGGAGAGGAACATTATAGCCTCCAAATTGAACTGATATTTTATTGCCTTCCGCCTGCAAATTGTGATCAAGTGTAGACACAATTTCTCTCACCACATCAAAGTGACAAAGAGGGGGGTGGTCAAAGACTACTGGCACGTGTTGAAGAAGTGTTCATGAGAAATCTTCATCGGGATAGAGATAGAGATTAATCAAGTTCTAAGCTTTTTGTGAGCTGAAAGTGTACATTACAAAATTTAGAACCTTACTTGTGCTTATGTGCTGGTGCTCTCACATAAGACAATAATCCAAGTTTTAGTTCAAATATTCCAATGGATGATCTCTAGTGCTTTAGTGCAGGGAAGAGCAGCAGTAAGTTGTAAAAATCCTCCACAGAGTGGTGATGCAGGCGGGTGGGACACAACACATAGGAAAAGGCACACATCAAAGACAGAAAAGTCAACAGTTATGAAATTATCATCTATTTATTATTATAATTTATCATTCAATAAATCTAAACCTTTGCAGTGTTCCAAGCGTGTTCAGCACATTTACTTACATCAATGCAGAAAAAGGTGTTTTGACAAATTTCACCCAAACCCGTTTCAAATGTTTTCTCAGTTGTGAGGAAACCCTCCTCTACAAAAGAATGAGAGACATCTGCTAACTACAGTAATTTAACCAATTTCACAGATCTTTTTCAACTGGTCATATGAACCTTCACATTGAAAAACAGACATTTTGTTCATCACATTACAAAAACCTTCTTTAAGCAACTGGATACCTCTTCTTACCTGTTCTTGCAGACACCTGCCCGTTTCTTTTGCCAAATTATTTAGTACAGCAGGCCCAAGTTGGACGGAATTCGCAATCTTTCTCGAAAACCAGAAAGACAGGCCCAAAGGGTGATTATCCTACGTAGACATTGACTCAATCAGACCATGACTTAAATAAATCATAACTGGACGGAATCAGATCATTTCATCAGTTGAAATAAGTACAGCAGTATGAACTATTAGAATGGGTAACACATGTAAAGAATTGTACTTGGAATGTTTTAAAGGCCTGGTACCTACCTGGTACCTGGTAACTACTGTACAACTAAAAGTATTCTTTCGTAAACCAAGATTTTTGCTCCTTCAAAATAGATACCACTTCAACAGCTGAAAATTTTGGTATCAGAATATGTGCATTTTTTAATGACATCATGCAGCATCCCACAGCACAGCTGGCCCATCCCTCTTTCTCCTACTATAAAAGTCCACACCAAGCTGTAATTTGTTTTCTTGAACCAGTCATGCTTTTATAACAGTACAGCAGTACATTCACTTTAAAACAGTGTAAAATGTACAATATACATTCATCTCGATGAGGATTTCCTAATAATGTATAGCATTGCATATATTTACAAAATAAATTAAAATAAATTAAGAAGCAGTATTTCAAAAATACACAAGTCAAATAATGACCGGGACTTAAACAAAGGAATATTTAATGGACGGTTTACTCTTTATTCATGACAACACTGCCACATCACGGTCCACAATAATTTTATTCACTGTGAGTTCCGGCCACCATGTCATGGCACTTGGCAGCCTATTTAAAGCTTAAATGTATAAGCAATAAATGACAATCAAGTTGATGAGATGAACAGTCATGATCTGACGGGATACTACTGGGCTCTGCTCAACACCATCAAAGGAATTCCATCCAAATTATGGGTTAGCAAGTCTCAGTACTGACGACCGTAGTTTGTTCTATTGATGCCTGTACCAGATCCCGTCCTGAACCGGATGTTCCTACTCCCGTCTGCCGATGACCGGCGGTTATGAGATGTAAGGGGTTGGTGACCCTTAAAACCAGACTGCAAGAAGAATGGAAAGATTTACGATTTTGTAAACAGACCAGTGACATCATCATTCAACATGCCAGTCAGCACACTTGAGCTTGACCTGTAAAGGACTGAGAGGTGACTAGCCCAGTGTTCAAATCCACAACCCTTCGATTGACTGAGTCGGACACCTTTACAAGTACACTACCACGCTCTACAATGTTAGACAGTGTGCACTGTGAGTCTTCTGTCCTGTGATGTGCAGTGTCATTTCACATCTAGGTAACACTTAGACATACATACTGTATCATAACTTACTGGCACTGTTGTCTTAGGACTGAACACATTCGGATGATTCACATTGGTAGGAGAAGCAGATACTTCTGTGACTGAAACGGAAAATTAGTCAGTGAATGTACATGAGCTGGGTTCCAAATGTTAGGCAGTTATAGATCAATAGAAATGAGGCTGTCTTACTCTCAACTTGAGGCAAATATACTTCAGACTGATAAGGTAGCTAAGAAATCTTGCATCAATGACAACAGAAATGTATTTGTTGTTCTCCTCAGTTTAGTGAAACTCCTCCACGTGCAACAGCATTTTCAAACTTTTACACCCATCAGGTCAAATCGCGTAATAGTAATCACAAGGTCATGTCAGTAATATACTGTTTATCAACACTTACTTCGCAGCCTTTCATTGAGACGCTCGAGTGACTGCATCAGTCGCTGCTCTTCGAGTGACAGCACAGTTGGTTCTAAAGAGGAAATGGACACATCAGCAAATTGACAATAATACAACACCAACTCATTCACCAACATGAAGGTATACACGATATCATGTTTAAAAGTCCCTCAGCTTCACCCTTCACCACTGGACCTTTCAGTGGATCTAGACTACCAGGGTCTTGCGTCACCTCATTCTTCACACGGGCTTGGGGTCAAGGTGAAATCACCTACACCTGAAGGAAAACTTGGGGAATGTGATAGAGGAGATAAAGGAACATGAATTCTCCTGAGAACAGTCATGACAGTGAGGGTGACTACTGCATCAGATGCAGTGTCATGACGCAACCCATTCGTTATTTTAGTTCTAGTATCCACTGACATTGTTTAGGACATGACATGTGGACAATTTGCCTCAGTAAGCAGTGGAACTCACCTCCACGCAGTAACTGTTCAACACGATGTCCAATAGGGGTATTATGGACATCGTCAACCGTTCCTAAACGGCCATTTCGATTCGTCTTCACCCAAGATTTGCCATTCCATTCCATCGTGAACTCGGACACTAATCACAATGATAACATTTTTGACAACATCAAAATAAATCTCGATGCAATCAAAAACATTTCTGATGTCATTAAAGTTATGATTTTTTAGAGATGCTGGGCAAACCAGAGTGCAACTATGTAAAAGCAAGTTTCCCGTGACCTGGGTGTGACTATGAAGAATGGAAATTACATGTACATGTAGGAACAGTTGCGATTTCTTATTAGGTGAAGGCTGAACATCAAACAGGCTTTGGTGAAAACTACACAACTAATGCAGACGTACATGTACCAGTATGAGAATACACACTCAGTGATTTGTCAGCAAGAATGCACTCTGTTTGCATAAGATAATTGGTCTGCTCAAAGTTAGAAGGGAACGGAAAAGAATATCATTACAGTGCCTTTAAGTGAGAAGAAGCTAAGCAAGGCCGACCAAAAAAATCAGTGCTCATATCCCCTCCACTTTGAACTCCTTAGCAAGCGGAATGTGGGAAGCTGATTAGCCAGTATGAATAGCTGATGTTTTTAAAATGAAGCAGAGTCTGACAGCAGAGAGGAGGAGAAAGTGAGAGAAACTACATTGTAGGAGTAGCAAGTTGATTTCAATAGTCATAGCTGACAAGGTGAAAGGTTTGACATGTAGGAGGGATTGTTGACAGGACATGATAAGTGGTAAGCCGGAAACCTACCCTTGGGCGCTGAACTGTGGGACTTGATAGGTTGTCTTGTTTTTTGTGCAGAGTCCATAGCATTATGGATCTGACTATCAGACACATTTTTCTCACTGAGCGTTTCGGCGGTTAAGAATGCTGCCATACTCTCACTCACTGCAAGTGCAAAACGTTAGGGTAAGGAAAGACACACGGGGAAAGGACAGCTACTAAAATGTTGGTATAACCCTCATCTCTTCAGACTTGGGGACCTGTAGGCGAGTCCTGTTGAAATATGGTGATGGTATCACCAATTGATTATGCTGGAGCCAACTTGGTTAGTCGTGACTGATCAAGATCAACATAATATGTGTGTGCCACCAACTAGCAAATGTGAGGCAAACAGACAGAAAACTGTGAAAACACTGCAAATGGTAACACACCAAAAATTGCTAAAAAATGTAATGGCAAGGCCAAACTGACAGGACTAAGGAACATTCTCATAGAAAATTTTATGCAGCCCCACGATACAACAGTAACTATTCTGTCCATTTTACTTGACTTCGCAATGTCACATCTGCATGAAACATGCTTCTTCAAGTACAGTATAATGGACACAAATGTACTTATATTGCAAAAAAGTCCACTTCTTTGTGCCAGTGGTGACCATCCAGGGTGATAAAGGGAACCTGATCTCATTTTCTGTTGGTGCCCATTCCAGGAGATAAAGGACCATGAATTAATATTCCTCACTGAAAAGTGTGAAGAGTCCAATGTTGGGACAAGAAAGGGTGTCTCAATACTTACTCTCCTGGGTCTGAGCAGCATTGGCATGATTTGGTCCCTGGGAGCTTGAACATGGGTACTGGACGGTGGTCGAATACCCCGCAGTCGGCGTTTCATTCGTCTTGTAGCCTTTCAGCGTGTTTGGCTGCTGTTGCTTGTTCCTGGCCTGAAGTAAGGCTGCCCTCCTTTTTAAACTGTTTATAGATTCAGACGGATTATTATACACTTTGTTCTGTCCGGAGGGAGATGATGCTACTCTTGTTGCATGCCGCTGATTGGGACCGAGCGTATTGCCGTCAATATAAAGTTTACCACTTGGCGGTCGGGAACTCACTTCCGAGATATTTGACGATTCACGATTTAGACATGTTCGCACCTTATCCCACAACCAGTTGATCTCAGCATCGGTGGGAGTTTTATCAAGTGGAACTCCATTCATATTAACAATCTCCTGCCCCCGTTCTATCAGACCATTCTGACCCTTTATTTCATTGTTCCTATTAGGAATAACATACTGTCTGTTGGCCTCAGTAGCCCTGTTATTATCATAATCATTATACGCTCGGTGATTTTCAGCACTGTTTTTCCGCACTAACGGTCCACTAATACTTGGAGAAGGATTCTCTCCAAAAGCTGTCCGTCGAACTGGGGGTTGGCCATTATCTCCCTGGTTTTGCTCAGGGGTATGTTGAATTATGCGACCTTGTTGAACACTTCTCCTTGTAACAGGAGCACTGGAGACTCGAGATGCTTTCTCTGTTGCCTTGGGTGAAGCTGCGACTCGAGCCGAAATCGGTCTTGGGGGTTTGTGGCTCACTGTAGTGATACTGGCAAGCTGGCGTTCTGAAATGACTAAAGGAATGTCACTGTTATTGATAAGAGTACTTTCTCCGACACTACGAAAGAAAAGCCAGTGATGTGAAGAAGGCTGCTTACAACAATGTATTAATGAGCTCCTACAAATGTTTGATGTTACTGTAACCCCTTTCCATGTTGCTGGTCAAGAGGGAAGCTCCTCAAAGTCAAAGGGCTCATCCAACATTCGGAAAAAAGTCAAGACAATTTGTTTTGGAATTCAGAGCCCTGTACAATGAACATATAGCTTTGTTGTGATTGTTCCACTCATTTTTAGTATTTGGAGCTACTATCTCTATCAGTGTTGTGTTGAATTTACAACCACAGGCTTACCTTTTGGCTTTGGTGTTTGATTATTGATGACTGGTTTCACCTCCTCCTTCTCAATCTCATAAATGGTCTCCTTTGGTTGCTCATTGCCACTCTCACTACTTGAGTCATCGTCATACGTCAAATCAGCAAAACGCACACCTTTCTTCTTTGCTGACTTCTGGAGAAGATAGAGAAAAAGTGTCCTTGATTTATAGAAATAAAACTACATGTACATACATTCATGTGGCCATTCATTTTGCACATACGCACAATTTTTCAATCCTTCCTCCTTGTATAGTACATGTTAACGACAAAAATCTCAGTCTTGGGTACTTATACTTTAGATTTAGTTAATAGTAGGGAAACAGTTAACAGGGTCATACAGTCATCTCCTCTTGAATTTTATCAAAGGCATGCATTAGGAATGTAGTTGTACTGGTAAGTAGAGATGAGCGATGACAGCTACCAATTACTTTCATAAATTATGCATGTATGGCACCTGTATGTATGCACACAAATTCATCAAAGAAAGCCCATTATCATACGTATGACCCCAAACCAATTCTAACTTTAAGGGGATATGAAAATGCATTGATGAGTGTGACAAAAGAAGCAATTGTTCAAATGTAGTTCACTTCTATCTACGTCTTAGAAAATGATAAAAGGAATACCTATATGCACTGAATGAAATTTACTTTGAACTTGAACTTTTGAAGAACATTCCTCAGTATGAAAATGATATGCATGGAATGGTATCTGTCTTGTTGATGTACATGTAACACTAACACTAACAATCCACTGTAAACGGAATCTGACAACTCAATGGGTAAATGCAGGACTGTTAACAATAGTTAAGCCTAAGTTAAGGAGTATGTCACGAAAAATGCTTCATTACCTTCCTTTCTTGTCTTTCGTGTTTCTCCTCAATCTGTTTCTTATTAATCTCGAGGCTGTCGCGAACGATTGGGTTCTGCATCACAGACCGTTGAGCACTTGCAACACCATATCCACTTGACTTCTTCCCCGTATTTCCCAAAACCGGTATGGGTCCATTAGTTTTCTTAAGAATGCTGCGCACAACTTTAAGCTCTGGCTCGGGACCCTTTGAATTTGACATCAAAGAGTTGATAGAAGAAACGTCATCTTGTATTTCTTCTTCGACCCGATCATCCGAATTTGGTACATTATAGTAAGGTACGTTTGTACCTTGTTTTATACTGTCTTTCGTTGCGATTCGTGAATACACAGTAGGTTGCCGTAATTGTGACACACCGTTGGTACTAGAAACATTCTGAACTACAGTGTATTTTGAGGTGCCATTACTACTAGGTGCCACCTGTGGGACCGTACTCCCAGACACAGTATTCATAGGTTTACTAGTAGTCTGTGCTGTACTAAATGACTGCGGTTGTGACGGCATCATTTGAGGTGGACTGCTCGTAACAATGAAATCACCCTTTTTTGCCACAGAGTGTGTCGCTGTAGCATTAGTCGAAGTTGTTCTCAGACTGTTAGGTTTATTATTTGATGTGGATGTGAGCATATTAGAGTTATTGTCTGACGCCTGATCAGAATTTATCCAAGCCTTGTTGTGAATTTGGAAAGCACTTGTACGATAAATTGCTGGATTATGCTCCTGACTGGGTTCAGTTGCTTTACCATCCGCATCTGATATGTGTCCATTATGATCCCCGTTTACACTCACAACATGAAACACAGTCTCCGACTGAACAAGCGGGGCACCTACACCATTAATATTTGACCCAGACAACAGCTCTCCTTGGTCTTCCAAATTAAAGGTTCTATTCGCATCATTACCATTTCTACCAATAGAAAAATTATTGTCATCATGTGTTAAATGGAACGAATTGTTCTGATTAGTTTCAACAGGTTTAGAATTCTGGCCGGCATTAGTCCGTAAAGTAATATCCTGTGAACGATTCAAACTATCCTCGCTGGACACGCTATCAGTTTCTATACGGTCCTCATGATCATTTTCTTCTCCTTCGATTTTTTTATCATTCAGCATTTCTTGCATAATTGCCGTATTGAAATCATGCAGTGACTGCTCCTGCTGTTGAACTAACAGCTGCTGCTGCTGATGCAAATGCTGCTCAAAAAGACCACGACTACTGTTCAAATTACGCAAACTACGATTTTGCAGCTCGGTGTAAGCTGCGACTTGTGTCGCATGTTCTTTAGTCCGCTGTTGCTGCGAATGCAACTGACTTGGTGAAAGATAGGCATATTTATCAGACTTGCTGTTGTACCCAGGTGTAGACATGTAAGGTGTGTATGTAGATGGAGAGAACGCCCTGATGTGACTGAGAGATCCTTGGGAATCGGTGCTGGTCTGTCGATGGACGGGACTACCACGGATCGCACGGAGAGCTTCATCCAAGGCAGGAGCTGGGTTGTCATCATCATGATCTAAAAGAAATACATCATCATGTAGGTGTGCAAAACATTTTCGAGTGACCATTTACAAATACAACTTGACTATCTTGAGAACATGGTTGCAAATTACAGGTAGTAAATGTGACACATAGTTACAAATGCATAGAGCAAGTCAGGTTTCTTCTAAATAGTAATGTTACAATTATGTACTTACACATGAACAGCTCTGACATTTTCTGACAAATAAGACTGCACGTCTTACAAGTAATTCAGATTTATGTCAACAAACTCACCTTGGTACTGGCTGCTATCAGGTGTGACCGAACCCTTGTAGGACTTATTCCTACGCTGGAACCTTTCTGTTGCCTCCCTCTGTTTCTCTCGCCGTTGGGCGAGAATCTGTTGCCGTCTCTTTTCCTCTTTCTGTGCTTCAAGTTTACGTTTTATAGCGATTGCTCTGAAATTGGAGAGTGAATTTTTTTAGATGTGCATCCACTGGTCAGTCTTTTAAGATCATCACCTAACCCTAACAACGACATCAACACAAGTCATCATGTACTGGGGTACAGAAAACCAATCGTTACAAAGATGAACACTTTTAGGTTTTCTTACTCTGTCGCTTTGTGCCTTGAACTTGCTAACCTAGAGTACCTGTACACTCCCATACCTTCAGGTTGCTCTGACTATAAATGTCTCCAGACCAAACAAAGTACCAACACTAAAACAGGTCTTATATAAACTCAAGACTAGGTAGAATTTAAGTATTTTTGACGCCACCAACAACACAAGCGTTTGTTTTTGGTAACATTGCTGTGTGTTGGAAACACATGCAAAAATGTGTGAGCAACATCAGTTATTGGGGGCAATTTCTTTTTCTCATCAAAATCATTGACAGTTATTGCTATACATGTATCGTACATGTATATTGTACCCTGGGCACAAAAACCTATAACACATTATGAAAACTATGTCATGTGCAAGCAAAATAAACTACTGAAAGCTGAACTTTTATGAAACCAAGTACTATATTATTCTAGTTACACAAATAAACGTAACTGACAAAACTTCTCAGCAGGACTCTAGTAAATTCCAAAGACAAACCATTTACATGGCCACAGATTAACTCCTCAGCACAACTTTTTGTCTACGGTGATTATCATATAGAGCATGTATTTAATCCAAAATGAAAACCCAACTACAAAACATAACAATTTTGAAGTAACTGAATATTGTGAGTGTGTGTGTCCACATGTCCTCTTGGCATTACATAGAACATGTAATAAAGCCTGAGCACAGGTTAGCAGTCGAGGAGATTTAAAAGATTTTGAGATTTCAGGGAAGGACAGACTGGCTGTGGAGATCACATACGCAGTGTGACACACAAATGATGAAGCACACAAGTGGCTTTATTTGCAAAGGGTTGGTTTTCAAAACTGATGATGGACCGTACTAAGTGAAAAATTCTAAATAAGGCCATTGCAAGAGGTTTAGGGTATGGTGAGATATCACAGGCACAATTTTACCATTTACCACTTGAAAGATTTCCAAGAAGTTTGTGATTGTTTTAGCTGAAAACACCAAATTTAAAAAATGCATCAATCAGACAAATGTCAGAGTCTCAGACAAATTTGAGTAGAATACTGAATAGGCAACCAGTGGCGTTTGAAAACCATCAGTAAAGTAGTAAATAAATCATTCAAGTAGAAGAAGAAAAAGAAGAAAAAAACTTGCTTCAGTTCTAAACCTACACCAATCAACCAAGAAAGGGTCAACATTTGACAGGAAATTTCAAGCTGCTTGTGTCACAGAATGTATTGCATTGATTGATAGGTGGAAAGTACACCACCACAGCATGATTATGTTGGCCTCTTGCCTGGAGAATTCAAATGCATTTCATACCTTCTCCTTCTATAGTTTTCTTGAGACAGTTTCTTCCCTCTGGCTAGGTTATCCTGCTCACTGGCATTTTTTATGCTGAGGATTTGCTCTCTCTCAACAATTCTATATCGATCGCTGAGAAGGGTTAAGGAAAAACAACATGCATAGATTCACAAGACAAATCCATCCTGGGGCTATGTTATTTCACCCAGGTCTGTACATGGAACATTTGTATGGAGCCTTCTAAACTGAAGCACACTCAATGTCATTTTCTGTATTCTATACTGCCTTTTTCCAAATGCTGAAAATGAGAATCAAATCTGCCTAGGTCACATCCCTGACAATGTATTTTACTTTTAGGAGAAACTTAGACCAGTTTGTTTTTCTTGCATAAATGTTCATTAAAATGTGTATCTGATTGAGCATTCTGGGATTTGATACCGAGTGTTGCATATGTGTCTTGAGATCTTGAATTGATTGATATGACTTTACAATTAGAGGGAGAACACTTACACTGTCTATAGAACATCAAACTTTCGTGATCAGCAAATGACTTAGCTATGGGACAGACTTTGATTGATGTTTCCAACATCACATCGGATCCAGATGTTACGGCGAAATCAACAGAGGCTGAGCCTGACCCCATAACTAACTAAACTAGCAAATCACACACTCAACCGTGAGAGGCGCTCCTCTGGAAAGGGGCAAATTGCAAGACAGGTAGGCCTACAACGTCAATAATGTGACAACGACGACAACGTCACATGAATCAAATTCAAAATGACAGGGCTCACTACCACCCGCTCTACAGTTTTCTGTCTTCCAACCACAGCATCAAATGAGCAGATCTAAGAATGTGACCAGTACTGCTCCATATCGAGAAGCAGAACGACTGTGACAGTGACACTGACAGACAGACATGACAGACTTCAAATTGAATATTTTCCATTTATTTTGATGTCAGAAAATCAAAAGGATACGAATAGGCCCCAGAATTAAAATCCATCCTTTTCTGAATATCGAAACGTGTTGACTAAAGTTTACTTAATCAAACGGACACAATTTCATGTTAACTGTGTTTCTCAGAGGACCATACATGAGTCATAAAGAGAAATATTTTACAAAAGCACACAAAATTTTGGGAGGACTTCCGCCATATTGTTTTGACGACCATCTACGCATGCGCTATGTTGTTAAGGAGCTCTTTAATCAGTTCTGATGGAGGAGGTAATGAAAGAGACTTCCTAAAAGGTGGCGCGCTGGTATCCACAGACACGCATGCATGGTTGCAAAATGAATAGAAGTGGGCATCAAATAACAGGTTTTTCTCGTAATTCGCGAGGTCATCGTGGTGGAAAACAATCCTTTCGCAAACATGAGATATACAAAAAAGGGAAAAAGAAGTTAGAAATTATAGATGAAGAAATACAAGCGTTGAAATCCCAGTACGAAGAGGTTTGTAAATTTAAGTGTTCTATTTTCGGACAGCTGGATGTCGTACTCCCGAATTATGCCTATTCTGGCCATGTTGAGAGGCGATCGTATCTGTTAGTGTCTTCAATGGAATTTGTTTTGCCTGGGCTTACTGTCATGTCATGTATACACTGTTCAAAATAGATAAGAAATGTCTTAATTCTATTGCAGCTCGAAGTTGAAAATATCAAACTATTTACAGAAATACCTTTGTCAAAAAATACTCTAGCAGGTAAGAACTTCCTAGTCTGTTGGAAATTGACTTCAAGGTACTGCATAAACCTGCAGAAAATTGGTGAGCCAGCACTGTACATGTACATATGAATTACCGGACTACCTTATTTTATTGCGTGGTAAAGGTTCTATCAAAGATGGTGTCTTGTTTGGACTGCTAATAACATTCATCTGATCCTTAATGGTGTGGCCTCTGATGCTGATGTATTTTTGTACAGCTGTACAAAACCAGCTCTCTTTAAAACCTGGTTAGGTATGATTATTACTCTGATTGTCTGTACAACTCAGTAGGTCACTCTAGTCTAATCATTTGTATGTGTTATAATTAGGTTTGAAGGATGGAGGTTACACTGCCCCTACAGAAATACAGAAACAGTCAATCGGTCTTGCTCTGCAAGGCCATGATATCCTTGGAGCTGCTAAGACTGGTTCTGGGAAAACTCTGGCTTTCCTTATTCCTGTGAGTACCTTTATTTTCTTCATCACTTTCATCAGCTTTTACAATTATGACTATTTGCTTCAAGCAAAGTTTCTCTGATGTTCTCATAAGTAGATTCTATATTCTTAGTCATACTCATACTTGGATAATGCTCGAGATGCATGTACAAACAGCTAGAAATATGTTATCATTTAATTTGTCATTATCTTAAGGTTTTGGAGTGTCTGTGGCGACAGAAGTGGTCTGCTATTGATGGTCTTGGTGCTTTGATCATATCTCCCACAAGAGAATTAGCATATCAGACTTTTGATGTGTTGAAGAAGATTGGGAAGCATCATGATTTCTCTGCAGGACTTGTAATTGGTGGCAAGGTAAATAAATAGCCTGTTGCAAAAATTTTCATATTGTCTTGCTAGCTAATAAGACCAAAAAATTCAATACAAGGGAAACACTTCCACAACTGAGCAAGATGAAATCTGGTGAGCAAGAATGAGCTGGATACTAACTGGTATTTAACATACATTTGGTACAATGTACCGGTAAGCTCAATTTTTAGGTGCAGATCACATCAGATTCAGTCTTCTTTTGGTTGCAAAATATGTTGTGATATTGACATTTAAAAAATAAAATGGAAATTGTGTTTCCATGTGAGGCATGTCTTAACATTCTAATGGTGAGGTTTCAGTTATTTTATTTCAAATGCCTTGTTTAAATTTTAAGCATGTGAGAGAAGAAGCAGAGAGAATGAATCGCACAAACATTGTGATCTGCACACCTGGTCGACTCCTACAACATATGGATGAGACAGTCAACTTCTATGCCACTGGTTTGCAAGTACTAGGTGAGGAATTCTCAGTTAGTTGGTCAGAATAGAAATAAAACTTTTGTAGCTTGAGCGGTTCTTGGAATGGTGATCTTTATTAAATCATTAAATAAAAAATGCTGTCCATGGAGATGTGTTCTGACTTATGTGGCCAAATTGAATGTAAATTACCACAGTTTGGGACCAACGTCGTCATAATCTCACCTGGATCTCTTTTTCAGTCCTGGATGAAGCAGACCGTATCTTGGACCTTGGTTTCAAGGACACCATGAACGCTGTGATAGAAAATCTTCCCGAGGAGAGGCAGACATTGTTATTCTCTGCCACCCAAACCAAGTACGTTAGAATTTCTTCTAAGTCTTTTCTCTCTGACGTTCTGCTGGTTGAAGAGGACTAGGTGTATATCACTTGTCAAAGAGTTAGACTAGCAATCCAAGATTGTGGGTCTGAAGCGGTCATAAGTTGTATGGGCAGCTCCTTGATGCCTTGAGTCCTCTGCTGTGGTCTATGTTTTTTATGAAAACAAGATTTGATGTAAAGCCCAAGTCAGTGACTATTGTAGTGTTATAATCATATACCGGTACTAACGTTATCCTTTTAAGCTGTACTTTGGCTTTAGGCTGCACCACCTATCAGCATGGTTTTGGTGTTCTTGGCATAAATATTTTGTCAGATTGCTGAAATGATTAGTTTGTATTTGTGTCCTTTCAGATCCGTGAAAGATTTAGCTAGGCTCAGTCTTAAGAACCCAATGTTTGTATCCGTCCATGAGAATTCTAAACACAGTACTCCAGCCCAGTTAGAGCAGAGCTACATTGTGTGTGACCTCCATCAAAAGATCCATATCTTGTGGTCATTCATAAAGAATCACTTGAAGAAGAAGACTTTAGTGTTCATTGCAAGCTGTAAACAGGTAAGTTAGTCTTGTGGCTCCTTCAGAAATTCCTATGAAGTTTGCTCTGCTCCTCTTCTTCGGGCAAGCAGATATATCTACAGGCCAAATTGCGCTTCATCGTAATGATTGAGCTACCTGAATTGTGTCACTTAGTTCTATACTATTCAAATTCAACATGTAATCGGTTGAAATGTAAGTGGAGCAATACAAGTCACATATATCTTGATAATATCTGTCAAATGATCTACTGTTCATTTTACACTTCCGTTGTACATCTGTCTTTCATTGACTTAGGTCCGATTCATCTATGAAGTGTTCAAGAAGTTACGTCCGGGTGTGACAGTTTTAGGACTACACGGTGCAATGAATCAGCTGAAGAGGGTCGCTGTTTACGATCAGTTCTGTCGCAAACAGCACGCTGTGTTGTTTGCCACGGATATTGCAGCTAGGGGATTAGGTAAGATCAAAAATTAAGATAGAAACCCTGAATGCCACAACATACTGAGTACTGGCTATAACTCGCATGTCAGAGTTCAATTTAAAGAAAATAGACTCATATAAACAAAATGATGTCCTTTGTTTTGTTAACATTTCATCGAGATTGCTGTAGGGATAATCATGGTTGATATCTACTTCCAATAAATTAGCTCCAGGGATCCTCCCTCGAACTGGATTGTAAAATTGAGAAATGTTCACTTCACTTTCTTTGCCTGTAAGCTTAAACGATATATCTGATTTCTGCTTGGTTTAGATTTCCCTGCGGTACACTGGGTCTTGCAACTTGATTGTCCCGAAGATGCCAATACGTACATCCACCGAGCAGGGCGGACTGCCAGGTATGAGAAGGGTGGTGAGGCTTTATTGATGTTGCTACCATCTGAGGAACCAGCGATGATTGAACAGCTCGCTGCCAAGAAGATTCCTGTGAACAGGATCAGAATCAACCCGAATAAAGAGTGGAGTATCCAGGGCAAGCTAGAGGCGTTGTTGGCATCTGATAGGATGCTCAAAGAGGCGGCACAAAGGGTGAGTATCTTGTGGTATTGGGGGAAAATATAAGGTATTATTGTTAGTATATTGGCTTGATTCCTTATATCTGTTCTGCTAATACAGGGAAACTTCTAAAATCAATCAGGTCAAACATACTGTTAAAACTGCTAAAGTGAAAAAGTAAAAATTTTCTCGTGATATTTGGTAAAGCATAACAAAATTTTCTATTTTCAGGCTTTTGTTTCCTATGTGCGCTCTGTGCATTTCATGAGTAACAAGGCTGTCTTTGATGTTCAAAAGTTAGATACAGATCAGTTTGCTCGGTGAGTTCTGGACATGGTAGGGTACAGCTAGTTTCAACACCTCTTCGCCAGCAGTTAATTTATTGAGATAGACTTTAAAATCAGGGAAGTAATCATTGGCTGAAAGTAGAATTGATCTTTTGATCAGATTTTTACTTTAAACTCCATATCACATCTGAGTCTCTTCTGTCCCTTCCAGGTCGATGGGTCTAGCTATTCCTCCTCGGATACGATTCTTACGCAAAGTTGAGGCATTGGCACGGCAAGAAACTGAAAAAGAAAGGAAGAAGGCGGCAAAGAAAGGGAAGAAAGCACGTACGCCAGAAGAGATTCTGAATAAGGCCAAGCAAATAAAACTGAATAAAATTGGTGCTGAGGAGGAGGAGGCTGAGAAAAATATGGATGCAGGTTTTGAGTCTGAGGAGTACGATGAATCTGGTTCTGCTGAATCAGATGTAGATTCTGACGAATCTGATGGCGATTCGGACACTGGAGTTGTACAAACAGACTCCCTGGAGAGACGGACTAAGGCTGTTACTAAGTCAGTTAAAAAGGGTGTGCTGGATACTTTGAAAGAACTTGGCCCTGGTGTGTCGGACTCTGATGATTCTGAGTCAGGTGAGGAGTCAAGTGAAAGTGACTCGGACGATTCTTCAGAGGGAAGGACAAGTAGGGTTGAGGGGAAGTCAAAAGATGTTCCAAGGAGTAATTTGCCAAGGCAAGAGGTTTACAGTTTTGGCATTGACGATGATGATGATGAGCTTTTTACTGTGAAGAAGGGTGTTGCTATTTCATCATCGGATGAAGATGAGGCTACAATTGCGAAGGTGAGTTGTGAGAACTTACCTTATCTGTTTTGAAGTTATTTGGTCATTTGCCTCCAGCACCTCAGGCAGCACTCTTACAGTGGAGCTATATTTCCATAGTCTAGTCTGCGTGGTTTAAGATTTTCTGTGACTACATCAAAGGTCATATGGGCTTGATGGATTGCACAGGCTCTTTATGTCAACTGTGGTTGTCTATGAACAGTACATATTTTGCATTTCAGATACTGGAGGAAAGTAAGAGAGGCAAAAAGGCAAAACCTTTGACCAAGTTTGCACTCGCTAAGAAATTGCAGAAGAAGGAGATTACAGTGAACACTAAAGTAGTGTTTGATGAGGAGGGTGAGGTAAGCATATGAAGTGTAGCTCTTTGCTTTCATTCAGAACAGAATAAGCTGCTAAACCCTTGTTTGATTAGATGGTAAGAATAGCTAGCATGGTGAGACCAGTTCGGCTAAAGTTTTGATTAAAGGCATAGTTTTAGTTAAACCGTATTGAGCAAAACAATGAGAACTGCTGTGATACACACTTGTGTCTCTGAAAAAGAAGAAATTGATTAATCAACCAAGGGAATTGAGTGGATTCCATTTATTACAGGATCAATTGTCTAATATGTCATATAACCTTTCAGGCACTTGAAGATTCCAACAAAAAGCGCAAGACGGACAATGGTCATGACAATGATGTTGGTGGACTAAATATAGAATTGGCACGCCGCAAGATGCAGGAGGAGGATAAAATTGACAAGGAAATCTTCAAGGAGAAGGTCCGGCAGAAACACAAGGAGGAGAGACGGAAGAAGAAGGAGAAGGCCAGGAAGAAGAATAAGAAACAAGATGAAGTGAGTGTGACTATTGCTGGTCTCGTCTCAGATGTTCTCTTGTTTGTATTTAAATTGACCAACTGATAAAATTCCTGAGGACAAGGTCAGCCAGAACCATCATGGCAATCAGATTCCACTTTCTATGTCTGGCTATCGATATTCATGTTCATAATCATTTGCCGCCCTCCATTTCAGGATGAGGAAGACGAGTTCCAGGTCACCTTGGGGGCTCCCGCTGATGGCAATGATTCGTTTGACTCTGAACTTGAGAGTGGGAAAGAAGACTCTCCCGTTGAACTGGAGGAATATAGTGCTGGTTCGGAGTCTGAATCAGATGATGAAATGTAAGTAGACCTTAACCCTTTTAGAATTGATGGTGAATAGTATTGTAAAGTCATTTTTTTAGAACACTTCACTCCACAGCAGGGCAGCACATTGCAGTAGTGTAAGACATTGTCACCTAGCCCAGAGATGATGTCCCGTACTGCTAATGACCTTCCGTACATGTATAACGTTACCGTCTTTCTATGTCAAGAGATTTATTTCCTAATATGGTGATATTATTTAAACTATTACAGACCAAGTAAAAGGCAGAAGTTCAGTGAAAATGTCATGGAGGAGGAAGAAGATATGGATACTGGTGATGAGGTTGAAAGCAACGACGATGGAAGCGATGATGATGGTGTTCAGGACGACGATGATGATAATGATGATGATCAGGATAACGATAATGATAATGAGGCATATGGTGGAGATGATCTGGACGTTGATGAGGCATTTGCTCTGAAGCTCCTTCAGCATTGAGAATGAAAATGACCAAAACTCTTTTGCTTCAATTCCTCATTTTAGACTCTCGAAACCTGATGGAATTGTGCTGACTGTGTACCCCATATGTGACTTTACAACCATGGCTCTGTCGAAACAGTCATGCTCAGATAAATCCTCAGACATTTAAACAGTGATGATCTTCTTCTCCGTTCAGAATTTTTGAGATGCACAGTAGACGGTCAGTCCTATCGGTAACAAACTCAGCTGTCCTAATGAGTGCCTGGGTTTTGTGATGTTCATACATTGTAATGTCTGCATTGTTAAAAATCTCTGAGCACGTTATTCTAATAACAATGCTGTGCCACTTAGTATCATGTTACATAAAAACAAGCATGTAATCTTCATGGATGCATCATAATAAAGAACTTAAGAGCAAATTGTTGTCATTTTAGTTATTCCTCATGCTGCCTGGCCTGCAGGTGGTGAGGAATTCAATTTTGAGGGCTTCTCAACATTCAAAAGCATAGTGAATAGGCCAGGCCAAGGTTTTTTTCCCTGCCAACCTTATTCTGTCTTCCACAGTGTGAAGGAGGCCTATAAGTTCCCTAGGACAAGAGTGTTGTCCCCAGACAGTTCATTCCTATATGACCACCTTGCCCTGCAAGGCTTCTCTAAATAAACAGAAAACCGTCCCTGTGGAGGATGTCCCCTTAGACCACTGCCTGTGACATTCATCCCAATGGACTTCTCATATTAAATCGCTCCTCTCCCAGTTGAAGCTAGGAGTTCTAAGATGCCTGAACTCTAGTCAAGGTTGTATATCTTTTGAACCCATCTTCAATGCAGATTATGTCCCTGGTTTGCAGGACCAATATACAACACCTCTATGATGTGCTTGTATTTATCAACTCCTCAATGAAAGGTGGAACTGATTTGGTGATAATGGATACAATAACAACAATGTTTCTCCCCCTTTCAATTGCCCCACAATGGGAGGGCTTCTTGGAGTGCAACACCACTTCACAATGTTCAATAAAGATAGAAAACCAGTCATGCTTGACGGTAAGAATAACCCCATTGTGGAAATGTCACAGAATATCAACTTCAACCTATCATAGTTGATTTGTGTGTGACATCTACCCTTCCTTTATTCGGCTTGCATATCCTTGAATAGAGGTAGATCAACCACAGAATGCCAACACAAGGAGAATATTTCAATCATTGATAATAGTAGTCTTTGCTTAGGCAGATGATCACACATGGAGTGTACAAGTAATCAACTTCATGGCTATTGAAACTCTCAACAACTGAGAAGGAATCCAAAGCTAAGGAAAGACAAAGATACTGTCACCAACAAATGCTTGTCTTTAGTACACAAAACACCTGTTCAATTCACTGTAGGAACATCATCAAATCTCCTTCGGGGAGGAAGCTTGGGTAAAACTACCACAGCTGAACCCGCTATACCACCATTCATCTGTAGACTGAGACAGGACGACACATTCTCATGCCAACTTCAGATCAGAGAGCATGGCTCTCATTATAGGGATCAAAACAATGGACAAAGAAGTGGAAATATGATTGTGAGTATATATGCCAACTTTATCAAAAACCAAGACATTGGCCAGTTTGTATCTGTCCTTGTTATGGTTAGGATGAGACAGTCATCCATATTGTCCAAGACTGACACCATTGTATATAACCTGGTTGTAACATTCTCCTGGGTCCTTCGTATCATCGAGTTCTTATGCGACATTCTAAGCACATCTGTCTTTACTAGGGTCATTGCAACTGTGACCAGAGAGGTACTATGGTTAGGATGAGACAGTCATCCATATTGTCCAACACTGACACCATTGTATAACCTGGTTGTAACATTCTCCTGGGTCCTTCGTATCATCGAGTTCTTATGCGACATTCTAAGCACATCTGTCTTACTAGGGTCATTGCAACTGTGACCAGAGAGGTACTATGGTTAGGATGAGACAGTCATCCATATTGTCCAACACTGACACCATTGTATAACCTGGTTGTAACATTCTCCTGGGTCCTTCGTATCATCGAGTTCTTATGCGACATTCTAAGCACATCTGTCTTACTAGGGTCATTGCAACTGTGACCAGAGAGGTACTTGATGTATTACATGTACTTGTACAGGAACAAAAAGGGTCACTTGATCAGCCTCTTCGTTATCAATCCCACTCAGTCAGGAAAAGCTCCACCCTGCTAAGGTTATATCTTAGCCACATTAAGATGTGCACTTGCCACCTCTATGTAACAAATTACACAGCTAATGGATTCGTCCTTCGTCCTTCCTGTAGCATGACTTCTGTACCATTGGCCACAGTGACAGTGATTGTGAAAAGCATTATATGACCATGCTTGAACCTAGTCCCAGGTATTGCCAAATTCTTCATTCAGTAGAGCTGATGATGCCCTGGCATGAGTTTCGATGTAGTCATTATGCATAGGTTGTGACTTTGTCCCGAGGTGAAGTCTCCTCAAACAAGGCAATAGATGGACCATATCTGACAGCATTGTCACTGGCCCAACTAAACTAAAGGTCATGATGTTGTCCTTTCAATCGATTGTGACCCGGGGTTATTACATTGTCCTCACTTGAATTTCATTATTATCCTGAGTATATCCATTGGTACAGCCAACACCCCAGACTCTTATTCCTAGTGAGGAGCTCAAGATTGACCCGACCAATGCCAATACCCTATTCAGTCGGTTAAGACAGGCTGTTCCATGGAGCAAGGGCAAATAAAACCTTATACAACTATTGAATTGATATTTTTCAGACTCTAAAGATGTATCAATGACATATCGTTATTGTGACAGTTGAGGAGAATGGATAAGCAAAGGGTAAGATTTGCCAAAGATTCATTTGGAGTATATGCTGCAGAACAGGTCCAGGAGACACAACCAGAACAAAATGGCCAAGCAGCTTATGTTGATGCTCCTTCACCATCACATATCGAACCAGATACAGGACAATATCATCTCAAGAGCCCACCTAAGGATCCCCGCATCATCAACCGTAAGGGAGTCAAGCTGTCCAGTATTGAGGAAGTCCCGGAGGAGGAGAACCTTGGTAAGGGGGTTACGTTGTCTGGGATTGATGAATTACCAGAGGAAACGAGACCTAGAGGAAAAGGTGTCTATGCACCTGAACCGGTGGAGAAAGCTGCTGTCCATGGGAACCAATTTCCCTCCACAGCTGAGGAAATACCAGAGAAAGAATTAGCAGCAGATTCACGATTTCTGGAGGTTGAGCCGTATTGTTATAAGAAAAAAAAGCCTGGTGACTTCTCCAAGAGTGAACGTGTCTTGCCACCGATTAGGAGGGGTTTAGGTGCAATTGACGAGGTTGGACCATTACCTGAACGTGAGAGGACAGATGATTTAGACAGGACATACGAGGCATTGCAAATTGATAGGCCTGAGTTTAGTGATCTTGATATTACATACAGAGTCAATAATGACAATATGATTAGGCCCGAGTTTAGTGATCTTGATATTACATACAGAGTCAATAACAAGACATCATCTAACATTTCTCCCTATGGCTTGACACATTCCGTGATACAAGACCGAAAGCCTAATTTCAGTGATCTTGACATTACGTTTTCTCCGGAGCCATTAGAGAGGAAAAACTTTGATAGGCCTCTGACACATGCCTTGGAACCAGCTCCAATTGACAAACCACGAAGGGTTACAAAGCCTTATAAACTAGAACCAGCTCCAAATGATAATCCTCGGAAAGTTACAAGACCCTATAAACTAGAACCACTTGGGCAGAAAACCAAGCGGGCTAGTAGGGCTATGTCCTGTGCAGTGGAATCAGTGGCAAAGCCACAGTTTCGCCGGCAGGTCAACATGTTATATCCGTTTGTGACCGAGATGGACACAAAGCATGGCCATACAAGGCGATATGACCGATTTGCAAGGGTACCAGAGGAACTAAGCCTTCCAAGACAAATGAGGAGGGGCTCGGGAGATATGCGGACTTACAGAGTTGTTGGTGTGGAAGATGACTGGATTGGAGATCTCCCTGATGAACTCGACCACAGCCACACAATTGATACGCCGCAAATTACAGAGTTAGATTCATTCCCCTCAGGCTCATTGGGGAGCGAGATAACATTAGGGGAGGGGACACAAGATGACATCCTTGGGAGGTGGGAAAGGATCAGTATTCCAGGGACAATACATGGTAGCCAAGGGACATTCAACATTGATATCGATGGACCATCTAAACCATCAGAGGAGAGATGGGAATTAGTAAGTTTAACTGCCACATTAGCAGGAAGTCGTGGGACTTTGAATATTGATGATGCCGAGCGGCTTTATGGAAAGCCGGACAGGTCAAAGAGGAGCACCAGTAACCAAGATAGATGGGAACGCACGAACACTGAGGGTACTCTAAAAGGCAGCTTGGGCACCATTCATGAAGATGGGGGACAGGATGGTACCGGGAAACAGGGGCTAGGAGAAAGTGCCAGTAGAGAACAGACTAATTTATCTGGGGAGGGAACAACAAATAGGGAAAGTAGGAAAGGTTCGACTACATTTAGATCGGAGAATGTTAGTCTTCCTGACACTCTTAAAGGTAGTTGTAGTAGTGTTGAAGTGAAGCCTGTACAAAGGCGACCGAGCATGCAAAGAAAAGCTTCTAAAATACCAATAAGGAGAGCTAGTGGTGCAAGAAATGGGTCCATGGGAGATGAAGGCATCCAAGGAAGAGAATGATGCTTTATAAGGGGGATGAAGATATTCGCACTGAGTTTGTCATCCTGAACAGATTTACACAAAATATTTTGAGGTTTGATTCCAATTTTATTAACATCAACCACAAAAATTTTCACAACTCATTCCTTCACTGGCAGTGTACTTATGTATGTATTTCAAAACAGATTTAAAGTCTATTTTACATGGTCTCAAGCAACTTTAATCCAAATAGTACATCATAGTCCTGTCATTCAGTGTGACCTTGACCTGTAAGCTCCTGGGATCTTTCCTATCTTTCCTACAGTCAATCGTCCCTTTCAGTACATCCCCTGTAATAGAAAACATCCAAGATAAGCATTACAAACCAAAATGTGTGGAAACATTTGAATTTTTGGCATGGTAACGAGGAAGCTCCGTCAATTTTACATCCTACACTGTTGACCTGGGACCAAGGTTACTTTAAAAACAATGATGCCATTGGTCAATGAGGCAATTTTCTGTTTTCTCTCTATCCAGTGCTAAAGTTTGTTTCCCAAGAGTCTGAAGTGGATCACCTGTACCCTAAGATAGAATGCAGGTGTACAGGTGACCAATTTTTTACTCCTGGGAAACAGACTTCTGTATGTTTCTTACCTTTCTTGACTTCAATTGGCATCTCCAGCAAAAATACAGTTTGTTTCCAATGAGTGGCTGTAGATGCTGGGCCAGTAGAAAACTGCACCACTGGACTACAGTCTTTTCTGAAGAATATATCAAAGAAGCCAATAATCGCTGTCATCTTCCCATCATTCTGTACACGCAACTCAAATGGTGATGTGAAGTCTAGTTCTGGCACAGTGCATGAATTACAGTCGATTTCCTGCAAAGAATGAAAACAGCAATGTGAATTTTAATCCACAAATTTAGTTCAAACGGATGTACAGTAATACCAACAGATAGTCAGGACGGGAAGGAGTTTGCAGATTACTTTCTGATTTTACCAACTATAAAATAACCAACTGCCTTACATGTATTTATCTTTGGTAATACACACCTTAATCTTACAGGAATCCGTCAAAATCTTGTCAGGCTTCACAACATCAACATATCCTTCTTTCACCACCTGGCTCTTCATACACGTCATCTTAAACCCGTAAACATCATCCCAGTAACCAAGTCGACCCGTGTTCAGGTTCTCGTCCCCGCTGGCAACCAGATACATTGAGCAGATGTCGGGGTAGACAGCACCACTTTCAGACAACCATTTGTTACGTGCAAATACAACCGTGTCCAGCATAGACTCAAAGAGGAGGAAGTAGCCCATCCATTCAGAAATGATTATATCAACCTGAAAGGTAAGGTTTTGATTTGAGAAAGTTTAAGACACAAAAACAAAATAATTCACAACATCATCGATAGTACAGTAGAACCTCTCTATAAAGGACACCCTCAGGACTGATAAATGCTGTCCTTAATGGAGAGGTGTCCTGATTAGAGAGGTCAAATTGAATGGAAAGTACCAATTTATAACCAAAACAAGTGTCCTCAATAGAGAGGTTGTCCTTAATAGAGAGGTGTCCGCTAAGGGAGGTTTCACTGTACAATCAGAAGGTGCAGATCAAGAGCTTTCCAACAATTGGTCATGTCAGTATGACAACTTTTCGACATTTTCACAAACACATGTATAGTGGAGCCTCTCTATCAAAGATGCCTCTGGGACTGACGAATGCAATCCTCAATAGAGAGATGTCCTGATTACAGAGGTCAAATTGAATAGGAATGAACAATTTGAGACAGAAATCACTGTGATGGAGGGGTGTCCTGATAACAGAGGTGTCTGCTGAGGGAAGTTCTACTATATCGTCTAAAGAACTTAAAATACATCATTGAAAAGCAAATGCAAACTGCACATTTCTCTGCCCACCCTTTCAACTGGAAGAGTAACTTCTTCTACTTTGCCTTTGATGAGGGTGATCACTTCGTCGAGGTTGTTCTCCCTGAAGAGACAGAAAAATCTAGGAATAAAGGCACTACTGTAGAGGCAGATAAGAAGTTATTGTGACTTTCCTGACAGCTCAGTTATCAGGTGTGGTGGATGGCCTATGCAGGCATTGGGCGTGTAAGCGGTTATGAAGTGCATTCCCAAATTGAACAGCGGTAATCTGGGAGGGGGCAATGGTAGTCTGACACCATAATCCTCACAGTTCATTTCCTACCTTATGATATCCATGGCCGAATAGATCACCTCAGATTGGTCAATTCCTATCACTTGATGTGCACCTGCCTTCGCTGCAAACATCGATAGAATGCCTGTCCCACAGCCAATATCTAGCACAACCTTATCTTTGAACAATATTGTGTTTTTTAACATGAAATCTCGATAACTTTCAGTCCGTACTTTATCCTGAAAGAAAGTGAAAATCGAGATCTACATTTGATACAATGAAGAGTCATGAAAAGTTATGACAACACATCACCATGTTATGTACTAAAATTACGAAGTTGTCTTTTCTACATGTATGTGAATCAAACCTCTACATGTACATTTAAACCTTTCCGGTATTTAGCAAATAAATGTTTCGCATCCAGCGGTCTCGCCCTCAAGCGACATACAACCGCATAGTAAAAGGCTTGACCAAACTTTCCACAACTGGAAAAGAGGAACCATTTGGCAATAATGAAGCATCACCCAACCTTTAGCATAGTTTCATGGATACCGTAATGTCCATAAGAGTCAAAGTATGGCTCGTCTTCAGAAGATGTCAGATTCTGGATAGCATTTTCTGATGATGGAACATTCTCAGATAGTGGACCACTTATCATAAAGTCTTTCGCAACACCCCTAAAGAGAATCAAAGAGAATGGTAGCTTTTATAATTTAAGTCTAATGGGCACTTACGTGACTTTGACACCCCTAGTTATCGGCGCTGAGTAAAGGCCCTAGTTGACTTCGACTCTACCTGTAATAGGCACTCACATGACTGATATTGTCTGAGCCAGGTTACTTTAACCATAACATCATATACATGTATTTGTCACAATATCAGACACAACATACTGGTATCTGTTATCGAAAGCTCACCTCATTTTGTCCAAATCACCGAGGACGCGCTGCAACTCTTCATGTGTCTGTAAAGCTTGCTTCTCTGCATCTTGTAGTCGGCGCTTGAGATCAGCATACTCTCTTTTCTTCAGGTGAATATCCTGATTTTCAGTATCGCCACCTCCTGATGCCATTCCATTACCCGATTCTGGTAATTTTAGACCACTCAAGTCTTCGAGATCTAAAATGGATATAATTAACAATGTTCAGAATATGTAACCGAAATCTCATTGACCACAGTTCCATAATTGAGTTAGAAGTCTACCAACCAGAAAATAAGTAGCTGAGATACCAGAACCATTGGTTTGGTTCTTCCTGCTGCTGGTACCATTAGTCTGTCAACAAGAAAATCCTAAAATCCTCCACAGGACCATTGTTAATGTCGGTATAAATATCAAAATGACAACATGTCTCAAGCAAACATTTTTCTCCGTATCTGGAGAAAAGGAGACCAGGTATTCTGTGACACCTCATTCACCCATACCTTACCAAACTGAAGCATTACATCAGAAGGATCCACAGGTTGGAGATAGGCATCCAACATCCAAGGTGGTTGAGTTTGGCTGGCATTACAAAGCTGCTCTACTGTTGGGTGCTGGAAGAGAGCAAACAGGATGGAATCAACATCCTTGTGGGTGCCATTATCTTTGTCCTGGGCTTAACCAGGTTATACCTTACACTTGTTTTTCTACCTCACTCACTCATTGGCCTGGTCATTAGCTATAACACTACATGTATTAGCTTTGAAAATCTTTATGGTGAGCCTTTTTTATTGTGCAGAAAATAGAAATGTACAATGAAGGCAAATCTGTGTGGAAGGAAAAATGCTCTCATGGTACCTTTTAAAATATAGCACACTTCCTTCTGAAGCTTACCTCCTTGAATATAAAACTTATCATCTTGAAAAATGCTGTTGTGGTATTTTTTTCTTTAAAAAGCACACTTCCTTCCTAAGCTTACCTCCTTGCGTATAAAATTAATCATCTTGATATAAGAATAGTCATCAAGATTGAAGCGTTCTCTCATTGCTATGATGCTGAATCCATGCTTTAAACTACAATGATCAAAGAGCATATTTGGCAACTTGAAGACTTCCTCACAGAAAAGACAGTGGACTTCAACAGGCATCACCTCCTCCCAATCGCCATAGTCATCATCATCTGCTCCAAGAATTGCTTCATCAGCAATTAGTTCCGGCATTTCTGAAGAGGTTTAAACAAAGACACCATGATCTCACCCGTGAACTTTCAAAAAACCTCAGACAAAATGCATACCTACTCGTAGGTATCTGTTTGCATCTAAACACTTGACATTGACAAATTAAAGCCTTTGAGACTACCATTAGATCACAGCGAGTAGGTAGGATTACTTTTTGAAACACCCCGTACAGTCGGTGCATTTCCCCTGTATGCACATACATGATACAGTGATACAAGCTAAAAACCATACAAAATAAAGCTTGAATTACCAGTCAATCGTGCAGTAGGATAACTAATCAATGCGTTTGATATAAAGAAACCATTTTGAAGAACATATTACGTGTAATTTACAAAGGCTTCTAAAAACAGAAGATGTAGAAAACAAATGGATAATTTTGACAAAATTCACGTGTTACTCACCGTCCGCCATCTTGAATGTTTACATATGGGTCAAGGCCATGGATACAGGGATTCCCAAAAAAACAGGCAGTAAAAAATGACAGATTGAGTTTCTGTATATGTAGTTCAATAAAATCCAGATTTCTTGGTTGATCCACGGTTGCTAGTCCCATGAGTTGCTGCTAAGCACAATGACTGGCTGGTCAGTTGGTAAATGCATTTACTGCATCATGAATATTCTATCCGTCACCACATATGTTGGGACAAGGAATTGACCCAACCAAAATGAGAAACTTGACAAGCTTGTGATGGACTCGTCCCTCGTCGAAAACCATCACGAGGCCAATAATCCAATTGGTAGCGTCGTGCAACCAACGCTCACCATAGCGAGTGCCTAGGTCCACTTTAAGTGAGTGCAGTAGAAATGGACCCTTGGTGCACTTCTAAAGTGCGTTCAGTAGATACAGACCCTATGTCCACTTCAAGACAAAGAATTAAAGAAGAACAACAGTTTCTTACTTGCATCCAATCTGACTTTATTCTTCCAAGCCTTACAACCTACACTCAGGTTCATCATCAAATGTTTATTTCTTAAATATTCTTAAGTCAACATGGCTTGAACATTATGGCAACGCTGCAGGCAAAACTAATCCACTCTCGGGTTGAACTAACCCACTTCAAGGTACAACTAACCCATCTTTACAATTGACCCATTCTCATCAGGTTTTGACACAAATCCATTCTGCAGTTCCTCAGAAACAGATTTGTGCATCATTATATTTATAAAGATAAAGACAAACCTTATACTACCATTATCCACTTTCGTTATTCATGGATAAGGCCTGTACCTGATTTTAAATCAACATCATCAATAAGCTTAATTGAGCAACCAAACCCAATAATGAGACTCATCAAGGGCATGATTAAATCGAACCACATGCATCATCTCAACACCATGGGTAAAACAATTGAGGGAAAACTTTGGCATGATTATGAGATCGGTGAATTGGGCATCAACAGTACAACAGTTTAAGACCCTCATATTTTATTTAAGATATGACAGGAATTTAGAGAACATGTCAGACCTGAAATCTTCCTGACCCACTACATGTAGGTCAAAGATTCTTATTATTTATACATAATTCGGTATATAAGTGCACCAAGTGGAAATATAACTACAAAATCGGGTCTGTGATGAAATGATAACTGGAAGGGGTGGGGTGGGGGTTGGTTACAAACAATTTAGTCAATTTGAACCTCGTCCACGGGGATTTTGCACTCCACGGTGCCAGGTTAGGTTGTGAGTATAAATATGATACACAAAATATAGGAAATTACCATCTGCTGTCAGTAATGGAAATATTTTCCACTAAAATCGGTGACTCTGTACATGTATGCCATGCTCAATTAGAAAGACCAAAAGCGGGACAAGGAAGGAGTGCAGATCATGATATGAGAAAAACATTTCAAGTCCATGTTGGAACCATATTGATTGCATGGCTTGTGATGTGAAATTAAGTTCCCATATTCACAAGAAGCTTGCTTTTGTTTTAAAAGCAGGCTGTCAGCTTTAAATAGGAATTGCACATATCAAAATTGTTCCAAACATATCTTTACATGTACATTTACAGGAAAAGCCATGTTTTTCATCCGAAAAGGCACATAGCGGAAGCAAAGAGAACAATGGATACACGCACAGCATACAAAAGTCTGGAATCACCATAATCATCATCATCATCATCATCTATCATCCATTGATACTTGTGGATCTTGGCCTACATCATTTGTACTAGTTCACCCGACAACAAGTGGCCAAAATTGCAGAAATTCTAAATTAGTCTAATGGATCATACTGGTACCACTGTTTGTGAATTCTATGTTGATGTCATATTAAAAAACTTGCGTCAAAAAATGTAGAACTGTACCATGGATTACAAGTACTTAAGCTTACCAACATCCAATGTTTACAATGATATTATGCAGTGATCCAGACAGACATGGTTTTTATGTTCATATCAAGACATGATTGGTGAATTCCTCAAGAGGACTTGGGAAGGGGAAAGCCAGAGCCTCTTTTAGAGACAACAAAGAGGATAAAGGTATTGGTTGACCTAGAACAAGTTCTCACCTGTGAAAGGAACTTAGATAATACAATTGAAACATCAAAGACTAGTTCATATTGTGGGGCATGTAGAAATCAAAATGCGAAATTAAAATCTCCCGGTTAACGGATTCTGACACCATTCTACCCTTTCAACGCTAGAACCAAGGGCCTAGTATGTTCTATTGTCTTGAAAGGTAAACCAATACTTTTATTCAATGCGCAAAAGGAATGTGTACGTTAAAGGCACAGTTTATACAAGAGCATAGATCAAAACCAAACAATGGAGAATGCAATGTATCAGATCTGTAGCGAGATATCGACAATGCTTCTTTATCATTATTTCAAGCATACACATGTAATCAAACAAAATGATATCCGCATTGTTCATCAATTAATTTCAAAATGAATCGACAAATTTCTACAACATGTACAAAATAAGTTACTATGTTATTTGTTTTTTTGTAAGTCTTACACATAATTCATCAAATACTGCAAAACTGAAAATGGACTTGGAAGATGCATTGTATGTTTGAATGACTCTTGACACATGAACCAAATTTCTCATGATTCGTTGAAGACTTTACTCAAATTATACATTTTCTTGCTCTTCTGACATGTATAAGATCATGCTTCTCATCCTTTATGGAATGAAATACATACAGAGCAAGAATATGCCCAAACAGAGAAGATCAAAAACGAATTTGTTTATAACTAGAATTGCTTAAAAATCAAACCAAGTTACTATTTGCTCATTTGAGGAAAAGTGGTAAGTACCGAAAGATAGATCCTTTGAACGGCCATAAAATGTAATTTCAATATCATGCCTGGTCCAGCCAAGTACGCCTTTTGGCTCTGGTAATTAACAGAGAGTTGAGTGTATAATTTTTCAACAGCAGACATAAGAAAATTGCACTGACTGATATCACTGAACTAAATGGGGATGGAATATGCGCCCCATCACAGCAAAACCAGGCACATGTTGCTCCAAGATTGGCAGGTTGAGACGGACTGGTAGGTAATTTTAATGTTGTCTGCCTTTCATGAAATTTGAGTACATCAATTTCTTCCATTATCCCCTGGTATCATTTACAATGTAGGCTCCATTTCTGCACGACAAGTGCCTGAGTTTGCTGTGATGGATCACATATCATGTGGCAATCGATAGTACCTTTAAAGAACACTTTTTACAAGTCAAACTGAACCACATAACTTGCTATTATACAAAGTTTTGAACAAATATTAAAATTCTTTTTTCAGACTTCTGAGGTAGGAACACAACAGGACATCACATTTAAGATTCGATTAGAATGACTTAGAAACGCAAATAACTTTATCTTTTTAGAATTCTCCACATATTTAAATCTTGAAATTAGCCAACAATTCAGAAGAGAAAGCTCTGTGGCAAAACATGAGGTATGATATGAACATATGCTGATGTTATACCGTGATAGGCCTTATAATTGGTTGAACTACTTTTGTCCCATATTAACTTACATGTCGAAAAGAAATCCCCTTTTAAATACAATCTGATTATAACTGCAAAATTAGATCTAAGCAGAAATGCCACTGGCAGGAAAAGATCAAATTTTGTCAAAAAATCTCTACAAATGATTCATTTAATTTTTTCAAAATTTAACAAAGGTCAAACACTTTGTTTCCTGATAAATACAGATGCATTACACGTAATGTCAAGCATACATGTAGATTTAATCTATGCTTGGTAACATGAAGTCAAATGCTCATAAATTATATTCATGATGCTAATTTTCATGCAAGCTTTCATTTTATAGATTTTGAACATAAGCAGTGATGCAGCATTATTAGAGTTACCCCCCTGTAGACTTTCACCTTTACCACAGATAACAGCCTGAGAAAAGCATCTGATACAATAACATGTGTGATGATATGAACCCTTTCCTATACAGAGGATGCCGTTTGCCCCAACATACATGTAACTTTTGATACAGCAACTCCTCGGAAGGCTGGCGAATTTCACTCCTTTGCCGAGTGCAAGTTGCTATTGTACACTCACAGGACAAATGCACGTGTGCACATAAACAGGAGTCAATGAAACAGGAATCAACAAAAAGAAAAGTTCTTTCATCAAAGAGAAGTGAAATACAACAGACACACCAAGCACTGGGTCTTTCCTGAATACTCATGCGGTCTTGATACGGGTATTGTTAATAATGTGATCTAATGATTTAGAAGTCAAGAGTCTTCGCTAAGCACACACATACAGTCTACAATTCTTTTAGACGTGTCTCAACTTTCTGAGGATTCTTTGCAAATTCGGAATGAGGAGAGTAACTCTCAGTCTGAGTCTTATGGGAATTCTTCGAACTAACGATGGGTTTGCAGAAAACTTTAGATATGAATGGACCAATACAAACAAAAAATATCTTACCCTATATACACTCGATAGGGTATACCCCTCCTCTGCCATAACTAAACCAAGGTGTCGCCTCTATTTTGACTGAACAGATACTTGGTTGCAATCATGGTAAACACAGTACTTAACTTATCTTAGTCATTTCGCAACAGCCAATTCAAAAGAAAATCTTTCCAACAATCTTGTTGTACAAAAAGCACCATTGAAAACTTATTTACTGTTGCCCCCCCCCCCCCCCAAACTTACGAGGACTTTCTCGTCCTATCTGGCGCCTTGCAACTTGTAACTAACAAGTAGCATTTCAAATTGGGAGCACTTTTCACCTGTCCCAAGGAGGGTAATTTTTCTAGCAAAATAAAATAAAATTAAGACACTGTCCAACTTCATGTGCCACATTTACACAGATATGTTCAGCAGTGTAATGTAGTTGTACAGATTTGGCAACTTGAAGAGGCCACATGAAACAAGTTCTCAATGGACAGAGTCCTGAAGGGTTTGCTTGGACATCCCTAACTGACCACTCCTTAATAGAGAATGCCTTTTACGATTCGGAGTGAAAAATACCCAATACTGACATCAATCTTATCACCTGACAAATGACGCCTAACTAAAAATGCAACAAAAGAGACAAATGATCTTGAACTAAAAAGGGCGACAGTGCAGCTTTCTAGGGGCATTTCCAACATCCATTTTTTAAATTAATTTCAACACAGTGACTATGTACACTTAGGCTGTTCCCTTCAATGACTTTAGAATTTTTATGTTGATTTTTATAGCACCATATTCACGTTTTTATGGAGATTTTTATAGCACTTTTTTTGTCTTTTTTTATACACTTTTTTATTTTCTCTTCTGCATAATGAGCAAAGGACTCTAACTCCATATGATTTGTGTGAGGCTACGACTGTTTCCAGAGTTTGCGTTCGTTCTTGAAGCCTTTAGTTCCATCTGGACCGCGAGGTTGACGAATGACGACAAGTTTAGGCATGGAATCATCACTCACACTCTTCAAACGGCTGATCAAACGTTCCGGACGTTCGGGCCTGCGGCGTTCCCTGCAAAAAGACAATGAAATAAAATGAATTACTGAACTAGTAATAATAGCAGACTATAAAGCAGGAATTCCCATTTCCTGTGGAAATGTGATTTTATTAGTTCATACCTACCCAGGTCAGACTTTTGCATATGTACTCATATCGGATCTACCCGAGGAATTATTTAACTAATTACATTAGAAAATAACCAGCCAGTTCACAAGGCTACGTCCAGGCGGCGCCCCTGTACAGCCCATCAACCGTGCAAGCCGCCATATTGCCAGTACTTTTTACTCAAGCAACTCAAGTAAGTCCCGTTGCTGTGGGGACGGACGGGTGGGCAGTCTGACCTGGGTAGGTATGAACTAATAAAATCACATTTCCACAGGAAATGGGAATTTTATGTCGTTCATACTCTACCCAGGTCAGACTTTTGCATCGAATACCAACAACCTAAGGAAGGTGGGTAAACGTGACTTACCATGTAGCGACGTGAACTGTCTCCAAGCCGCATAGCAGAACCCAACGGGTGAGACCGGGATAACCAGACCAAAGAGAAATGGGGATGCTCATGGCTCAACGGTCAGGCCACCATATAAAAGAATAATGGAAAGGCCCTAAGGTTATCAACTACCCCCTAGAGTAAGGTAGCACATCGCATGGTACTTGCTCAGCACACACCTCGCCAAAAGAATGTGTGGACTTAAGAGGGTAACCACCCTCTGCGTGCGGGGACAACCCACAAAGTCTAGGCGGCTCAACCTAAGACATCCGGACGGGGCACATGCACAGGGGAACCACGTCCCGGCATGAATGTCCGCACCTCCCCCCCATCTTTAGAGGGAAGGACGGAGAATCCGGAGTGAGGAGTCCGGCGGGTAGGCTAGGCAGGGAGAACCTAGACTACGTGCTGAGCAGCGACGATTGGACCGAGAGACAGCATACCGTCAGTCATCACGGAACAATCGCGCATATAATGTTGGGAGAAAGTGGAGTGCGAACTCCACGTCGCCGCCTCCAAGACCTCGTTCAAGGCGACTCCCCTATATTCGGCCCATGAAGTCGAGATGGCACGAATCTCGTGGGCCGTCACGGAACCCAGGCGGCGAAGCTCCGGAGACTGAAGAGTCATGGAGTAGGCCTGCCGGATGGTGGCCACCAACCATCTGGCGACCGTGGCGGGCGCAATCTCCCGTGTGAATCCCTCGCGATAAGACAGAAAAAGACGCTTTCTGCCGAGACGGACGGCAGGGTCTTTGGTCTTATCGACATAGAACCTCAAGGCCCGGACGGGGCAGAGAGTTCTATCCGGGAGGTCTCGAGAGACCACCCTGGAAAGGGATGGAATAAGAACCGGGCGCCTGGAGGTGGAAGGCGCCTGGTTCTTCGCAATAAAGCCTGGGACAAATTCTAGGACCGCGCCCCTCTCATTGAAGGCTAGCTTGTCAAAAGCTAGGGCATGGAGCTCGGACCGTCTCTGGGCCGTAGCTAAGGCCACCAAGAAGACGGTCTTAAAGGTAAGATGCTTCCTATCTGCTAGGTGCAAGGGCTCGAATGGAAATCTCATAAGAGCCCGTAACACCACCGAGAGATCCCACTTGGGGACGCAATGTAAGGAGCGGGGACGCTCCAGAGACATGTTGCGAAGCAACGATGACAAGGCGTCGTCCCAAGCCGGTTGCCAGGAGCCTGTCAGTCTAAGGGTGACGGCAATGGCAGAGCGATAGCCCTTAACCCCCTGGACCGAAAACTTCCGAACCGTAAACAAAAAGTTTAGGAAATCGAGGAAGTTGGGAAGAGTGGGAGCGATCGGAGAAACTCCGTGCTCTCCGCACCAGTCTCGAAAGACGAGCCACTTACTGTCGTATGATGTAAGGGTAGACTGTCTCTGAGGCTGAGCGACTTTTCGGATAACGTCCTCCGAAAAGCCTCTCTCTCGGAGGAAATGCCCGATAGTCTCCAGGCGTGAAGCCTGTAGAAAGAAGGGTCCTGATGGTAGACCCGGCCTATCGGGTGATATAGCAGGCGGTCCCACTCCGGCAATCTGCGGGGGTGGTCCGTCAGGAGCTCCAGCAACACCGGGAACCAAGCTTGGTTCGGCCAACAAGGGGCGATCAGGCAAAGCCTGACGCGCGATGAGGCCACTTTGTTCAGAACCGGCAGCAACAGAGGGGTTGGCGGGAATGCATAAGCATTGAGGCCGTCCCAGGAGGCCGACAGGCTGTCTACTCCCAAGGCCTCGTCGTCCGGGAGAGGGGAGTAATACAGGGTGAATCTCTTGTTGAGGCGAGTGGCGAAAAGGTCCACAATCGGCGCATCCCACATCCCGGCCAGCCGGGACACAATCTCCTGATGGAGGGTCCACTCGGTCTGGACTAAGCGATCGGCTCTGGAGAGAGCATCCGCCAGGATGTTCCTCTTGCCGGGGATGTGACGGGGGAAGAGCTGGATGTCCAGCCGACGACAAAATTGTAGGAGGTCCCATGTCAGACGACACAGAGTGTCGGACCTCGTTCCCCCTTGTCTCCGAATATAGGCGACGACAGTCGAGTTGTCGGAGAACAGAGATACCCTGTGACCCCGTAACCGGGACGAAAAGGCCTTCACGGCTAGGATGACAGCCTGCATTTCGAGAATATTGATCGAAAGGCGAGACTCCTCCCCTGACCACGTGCCCTTGGTGGTCAGGTCGCCCTCGTTCAGGTGAGCCCCCCATCCGAAGAGGGAGGCGTCCGTGAAGAGGGACATCTGGGGGGGTAACGGACGGAGCTGCACCCCGCGGAGGAGCTCCGTCCCCGTCCCCCAGAACCTCCAAACGTCCTCCAGTAGCATGGAAGGGAGTGCTACTGCTCGATCGAGTGGGTCCGAGAAGGGGCGCCAACTCGAGAGTAGGAGGAGCTGGAGGGGGCGCATATACAGGCGACCGAGAGGAACCTGGTCCGCCGCCGAATTGAGCAGGCCCAGCAGGGACAGGAACTGTCTGGCTGTGGCGCTGTCTCGACGACGGAAAGCCCGAATCAGAGACCGGATCTTGGTGACCCGGTCCTGAGGTGGGGACATGAGGCCCTCTCTGGTACGGAAACGTACTCCCACGAAGACAAAATCCTGAGACGGGTCTAGCTCGGATTTTTCTAAGTTTGTTATCCACCCGGCCTGGGTCGCCGTCTTGAGCAAGAACCGAGTCTGCTTGAGAAGACGGGGACGGGATTGGCAACGCAGCAGCCAGTCGTCCAAGTAGCAATGGAGCTTGAAGCCCAAGGCGTGAAACGGGGCGGCGAACGCCCTGACGACGGTTGTGAAAATAAGCGGAGCGGAAGCCAGGCCGAAAGGCAAGGCCTGAAACTGATAAATTTTGCCTTCGAAGTAAAAGCGAAGGAAATGTTGAAAGTCTGGATGGACTGGGATGTGAAAATACGCATCCTGCAAGTCCATGGAGACGGCCCAATCGTCGGGCTGCACCGCTGTTGCCACTGACCTTGTTGTTTCCATCCTGAAACTGGGTACCCTGAGGAACCGGTTCAGGCTGGACAGGTCTATGACCAATCTCCATTTTCCCGACTTCTTCGGAACCAAGAAGATGTGGCTGTAAAAGCCCGGGGAGGAGTGGTCTTCCACCACCGTGACAGCCTCCTTCTGGAGGAGGGAGTTGACCTCGGACCGAAGGGCTTCGGCCCTGGCCGGGTCCACGGGGGGTAATACCGGGTGGGGAGTCGATGTCGTTGGGGGAGGATGGGCAAAATCGAGGCGAACCCCGTGCCGGAGCATGTCCGGGACTGGGGAGCCTTTTTGACACCATCCGACCCAAAAGGCTGCGAAATGGCGCAGTCGGCCCCCAACGACAGAGACCGAGGGAGTGTCGCCTATTAGCGCCCGAGGAGAAGGTGACAAGTCACCGACGCCTGCCCCCGCGACCCTTCCGCTGTTGTGGCCGGAAGGGGCGCTTGGGCTGCCCGCCACCTCCGCCCTGACCTGAGGAGCGGTGGCGCTTATTGGAGGGGCGGGCTGGAGCCGCAGCTTCTGTCTGCCCTCGGGGACGAAAAGACCCGGAGGAGCCCTGCGAGGCCGAGGGCCCACGAGAGGCCGACGCACCCCGGGGGCGTCTAAACTCCGGCTGACGTCCCCGGCCCGCGGACCATGAAGAGGAACGCGGGCGGGGGGCCTGTCTGGGGGGAGGAGGGTCCCCCTCACGACTCTTATCCGACTCGCGCTGAGCCCCTAAGGTATCAGGTAGCGAATCGTGGAATAAGAAGGGACCGCCCAAAGGGGCGGTCCGCAAGGCCCCGCGCAGAAACTGGGCGCGGACCACACTCAGCCCCTCGATGAGGAGGTCCCGGCGCTTCAGCACCGCGTTGGCTGCTTGTTTGGCAGCTAAGTCACTGGCATGTTGCAGTGACTGCTGTAAGGACATAGCCAGGATGCGTTGCTCATCCGTGGCGTCCGCAGCCAACGACCTGGACAGGGCACAGAGCGTCAAGTCGGCGTACGATAACACCGACTGCGTCTCCTTGGCCAGGGCCTCATCGTTCTTGGCATCCCTCATAGGAGCAGACGTGAGGACTTTCGGAACGACCAACCCGGCGAGCTGCACATCATCCCTCAAGGGGATGAGTGAGACCGGGTCAGTCCCCGACGGCGATACTCTATAGTATTCTGGCCTATACGAAGGACTGTGAGGGGAAGTGGCCGTGAAGCGCTTCCCCGCCTTCGTCCAGGCTCCCGGTCCAGTCGACGGCAAAGTCGAGACCAGGGAGCGCTGGTGGCCCCCGCAGGACGGCGCCGTGTCCCTAAGCGTTGAATCGAGCCAATGAGAGGCTCTGATCAAGGCAGGGGAGGGGGGCAACTCATCGAGTGCCCGGTCCGGCACGGCAGCCAAGTCCGGCTCGTCGGCATCCCCGAAAAGATCGAAGGGAGCACGGCCGAGCGCGGGGTTGACCGGCGGGAGAGGACAATGCTCGGTCGGCACGAACTGCCGGACGAGCGCGCGAAGATCGCGCATCCCAGCCACAATGGTGGGGTCCTCTGTTCCAGAGGGGCAGTCAGCCTGAGGGGCCTGCCCGATGGAAGATTGCGACTCATCGAATTGATAGTCGACCTCCATGGGGACTTGGGGCAGCTCAAAGGCCACTGGTCTCCCGGCCTGCTGCTGAGGGGCCCTATCTGAGAGATTTTTGGTCTCCAGATGGGCAGCCAAACTCTGCAGGACCTGACGCTGCTGGGCCGTAAGGCCCGGTGCGATAGGCCGGGGATCCTGTCTGGACATACCTGGGGCAGGCAGGGATGGCGGGGGGCTACTCACCACAAAGGGGGTGGAGCTCAGACCCGCAGAGCCAGACAGGGAGGGACGGGGTCGCACCGGCGAAATCGTGGGGCGAACCCTCCCGACGTCCGGACAGACCCTAGGGTCTCTAGAACGGACGTAATGCCCCATTGTCGCACCCCTACCCCAGGGGGGTAGGTCACCTCCGTGCGAGACAAGAGGGGGCGGCAGAACAGGGGGGGTGACGCCCGAGCCTGCAGTAACCCACGGGGAGGCGGTCGACGTCCTCAGAAGGGGACGGAAATTGGGGTGAGCCGCCTGCCAGGCCTCATAACCCGATGGGATACGCCCCGTCGCCTCAGAGCGGTCAGATGTGACGGTGTGATCTGACGAGACAGTCACAACCGAAGACACTGCCGGAGGCACATCCAACCCGGAGGAGGACGGGGGACGACCCAATGCCGCAGCAGGGGGGTCCCGACGGGGGAGGGCGGAGGAAACCCGGCCAGGTGGGGGCTTAGACGTGACTAAGGACTCCACGGCCGGTAGCCGGAGGAGTTCCTGAATCAGGAGGTCTGCCTCCAGCGGGGTATGCTCCACGCCCAGGGGATCGGGACGCAAAGCGTCCAGAGTCCCGCTCACTTCGACCCCCTGTGAAAGGGGGGAGGAGCCAATCTCCCTAGGGGGCGCCCCGATGAGGGGGTCACCGGCGCTCAACCTAGGAGAGAACCCGGGGGGCACACCTCCGAATGGAGGGTGCCCGGCCCGAGCCCCGGAGTCGGGCGCCGAAACGGCCCCAGAGCTCCGGGGGCCTCGCCCCCGCTGAGAAGAAACAGCGGAGGGGGACTTAGAAGAGGCCGCACCAGACTTTCTGGGGCCTCTCCGGGTCGGCTTCTGCTTCTTCGACGGCCGAGGGGCCGGAGAAGCAGAAGGCAGCGTCCCGGCAGCGGACGAAACCGCAGTCGCCGAGTCCGACGGGGCGGACTGGCGAGCCGGGGACGAACCGGGACGGGGACTAATAATCCCCGATACACCGGCACCCGGGCACCTGAATACCCAGAAGGGTAACAGGCCCAATAAGAGGGCTGGAAAGCCCAATAAGGACAAGAAGGACGCTAACAAGAGCGGCAGAGCCAGCATCTTGAGAGGCCACACAAAGAAAGTGAACGATAAGAAAAACTTGGATTTATTTGGTCACGTGACCGGAGCCTGGAGCGAGAAAAATTTTTGGGAGAACGGCGAAGAAAAAGCGTTCTAAATGACGAATTCAGAGAAAGATGGGTAAAGGAATGGTCTCACCCGCTTCCTGAAATCGGCAGCTCCAAAACGGACGTCCGGGGGAGGATCCTTCTCAATACTGTCGCGGGGGAATCAACGCAAACAGCAGCAGAAACTCGGTGCTTGTGATACAAGGCGCCGAGGAAAAAGTACTGGCAATATGGCGGCTTGCACGGTTGATGGGCTGTACAGGGGCGCCGCCTGGACGTAGCCTTGTGAACTGGCTGGTTATTTTCTAATGTAATTAGTTAAATAATTCCTCGGGTAGATCCGATATGAGTACATATGCAAAAGTCTGACCTGGGTAGAGTATGAACGACATAAAATTGGATGACTTATATATTATGAATCTGAACAAAAATTGTACTTACTGTAGTTTCCTTAGACTGCACGCTGAGTATTTTCCATTTCGTTGATTCTGGACAACAACAAACTCGACCTCGTCCCCAGGTTGGATGTCTGCACCATCGTGGACCTCTGTCATGTGGAAAAAGAGTTTCTTGCCCTCCTCAACTTCATAATTCAAAAACCCGAACTGGAAATAGGATTAGGTGCAAATTATTCCACCAGACGGACATAAATATCAGAAAAAAGAAGTGTCAGAAGTTATGATAAGAACCCTACTGACAAAGGATAGTAGGGCAGACACAGATCAGTACTCCAGATGTACATGTACAGCCATTAGGTTTTGGTGACTAACCCTTTTAAGGGGACATATCCTTAGTAGAAGATTGTCGATGCCCAGACACGCTAAAGATCTCCCATAGGAGGTAAATATGTAAAGTGATGTTGACACAAAATCCTCAGACTTGTAGAGCTGAATGCTGTAAAGGGAGAAGGGAATTCTGCCGCCTCAACATACTTGGCCTTTGACTGAATCCACCTTTGTTCGAATAAACTTCCTAATAGCGGTGATGTTTGTGGCGCGCTTCTTGCCAGTTGAACGGATGACAGATAACTGGAATTTGACAGCATCGCCCTTCTGTAGGAAGTCCTTCTTGTCTGTAAGACTGGTTATGCCATACTGATAGGTGATTGGATTGGAATCATCTGAAAGAAAAACCTGGAGTATTAAGAAGACGTTAACAAACCCGACTTAGATTGCAATGCACTGCAGGCTATAGCAGGGTAAATTACATGTTGCAACCAATTTATCAAAAGGCATTTCCCATGAGCCCAAGAACATTCTCACTCCACTTTAAGATCATCACAATAAGTTGCCCAGGTTGGTAGTAAACAAAGAGTACAAATCTATAAAGTCAGCATACCTTCGAATCCAACTTGTACAAGACCGGGATATTCATCTTGGTCTGGGTTGATGATACGCATTGGACGAATGATTCTGCCTTCAATGAATCCTGGCAGTACATCCTCTGGTGCCACGGTGCCCTTGTTCAGCTTCCTAATGTATTCGGCACTAACTTTGGCCGTCTTCCTCGTCAATTGGTACTCCACTTCATCGCCCACGTCAAGGTCACCAGGCTCTCCATCAAATGCACTGTAAGATACAAACATTTAAAATGTAAACAGTTGTGGCGTAGTAACTTGGACTCTCTGCTAGCGGATAAGAGGTCGCTGGTTTGTACCCCACAGTTGGCATGAGACTCTTGGTAAGTCTACGTATTTACAAGTCTAACTTGCTTACTCTACTCAAGAGAAAGGTGCATAATAGGTTGTCAGAAATGATCAGGTTGAAGCGCTGTCCGAGAAGCTCATAGTAGGTCTACTGAAGTTTCAGGATAGACTGGCTAAGGGCCAAGTAACATACCTTCGCATGTTATACACACCAGAGAAATACCGGAACCAAAAACATTCACAACTTAAGCTCGAGTACACAGTATAACTTACCTAAAGTGGAAGAAGACCTCTCTGTCATGTTCAGCTGTTTCTATAAAACCAAATGCGTCTTTGATTGTGGCGACAAAACCGAGATGACGAGTCATTGATGAGCGACTCATCAGTTTGACGTTAATGGCTATCTTGTTGTTGTTTCTCTTGCTTTCAGAGATGCTGAATTCAACCTGGAATTAAAGTAATGGTCAGATATTCTAAAACACCTTGGTTATGTTGCTCAGGCAAAGTCATAATTTCACCCAAAACCTCAGCTGCTGCCGCAGTGTTGGCTTATATTTCACTTACGTCATACTTGGGTACAGCACGAAGATCTTGGATGTCTTTTGGTGCGTAAGGAATGATTTGTTTGTTCCCGTTGATCTCAAACATCATGAGACCTTGTTCAGCATCTTTGTTATTTTAATTTAATTCAATTGATAATAATGTTGACACTAACCCTGTCGCCATACTTGGGTACAGCACGAAGATCTTGGATGTCTTTTGGTACGTAAGGAATGGTTTGTTTGTTCCCGTTGATCTCAAACATGATGAGGCCCTGCTCAGCGTCTTTGTTATTTTTGCCTATAAAAGAAAAGTTGGTGAAAATTAAACCAACTTATTGATGCACATATCATCTATCACATCGAGTTACCTTTACTGGGATCCTAACCACAGATCCACAGGCTGCCAGTCTAATCAGCTACCCCTTTCACTGATGAGGTTCCCCGAAAAGACATAAATTGGAACACTTACTTGGACTTTTGTGATTAGCAGGCAACTTATCCACAAAGCCTTGGAAACGTTCTGTAGAAACAGACTGGAAAGATAGAGTTCCTTTCGGAAGGTATTTGATGCGGATGCCAATTTCGCGGTTTGGTGAGGAGGGGTCCTGAAAAATACAAATGATACAGAATAGGTAAATAGTTTGATTTCATAAAACCTGATGCATGGGAAAGATGACCAATATACATACACTGTATGTCCACTGATGATCATGGACTGTTGGAGTTGACACATAAACTGTCCCAAAAAGTTGAAGTATACCTATAAATGGGCTCTGGTATTGGAAAGCTCTGGATGAGCACTTTCTGACAGTACCATTCATCTCAAGATTACTGGTACCTTTACACTTTCCGAAATGTTTACAAAATAGTTCCAGATCTCTTAGGGAGTAAAAAAACATACTGACCTGTACAACTGTGAACTGTACTTCATCTTGCAGCTGTGGTTCCTTGGACGGGTCCAGCATCTCGCTGAAGTGGAAGAACATACGACCTTCGCGCTCGATACATTTAATGAAACCATAGCCCTCCTTCAATGTCGCTATCATACCAGTCTCACGCTTCTCACCAGACACTTTGAACGTGTCTTCGATGACGGCGATGTTTGTCGCACGTTGTAATTTATCGCGTCTGTCAGTCGCAATGTTGAATTCTATCAGATCGCCAGCGTGCATGGTGAAGTCTCCAGTCTGATCTTTGTCCCCGTATGGAATCTCAACTTGCCTGAAAAAGTTTAAAGTTTGAGTTAAATGAAGAAGTGACAATCACACTGTATGCCCAACATTTAGAATATCTGTGAACAGTACGACTTGTTCCCGATGTTAAGTGAAGCGCAACCATGTCAGAGCTCCTTAGGCACCTCCTAGTACACAGACAACACCATTGAACAGTCCGATTCAGGGCCTTTCCACTGTGCAGGTACAATATCTTCTTCAGCCTCCCACGATGCACCCAGTTCCTCCGACAAGTATCTTATAAACTAGGGCTGTGTATGTCGTGTTTTTACCTACCCAGTCTGAGTTTCATAAACTATCCTCCCGGCAAGAGGGTCACTCTGGCGACGGTTGTGAGCACTTTTGAGTGTCTTAAGTATCCTTCCACGGACCCGATCTAAGGAGATATCCTCAAATATCACAGTGCCCTCGGCAAGACGAACGATGTTAGTAGCGACCTCTTTACCCTGGAAAGCCAACAAAAAACACTAAATCATTAAGGTTCACAGTCACACCAAGTCAACAAAACTTGGCCAGAATGCCAGCCAATAATTTGACCAAGACTATCTTTTCAGGATTCAGCAACAATAGCAAGGGCCAAAACCTTGAGAAACATTCGGACTTATCTACTACCGAGGTACATGGTAACAGACTTACATTTCTTGACTGAACAGCAAATTCACAATCATCTCCCAAAATGAGTTCATTGATATTGCCTTGGTATTCACTATAGTGGAAGAAGATCTCCTTGACAACATCTGCACGTTCGATGAAGCCAAAACTATCCTTCATCGAGCAGACGACTCCTTGATAACGTTCTGGTTTGAACGGCTGAAGAAGCTTGACATTACGGGCTCGAACAGTACCATTCCTGTAAGTGACAAAGGCAGTTTGTGAAATCAAATAACAGCAAAGTGAATTCAATTTCAACCTTGGAGAGAAATTTTGAGAGGCAGCGCTTCCGAGGGGAAGCATTATGTGATGCACAGAGGAACTGAAAATAACCTACACAGCTTCATTTGCAAAAGAATCTAAACAGGCTGAAAGTGTATTTACCTTTTATCTGTAGAAATGAAGAAAGTCACGTTATCTCCAGTTTTTAGTTTGACATTGTTACTCTCAGCATTTTCAATGTCTTCAAGAGTGAAAGGAAGGAAGAAGCATTCTCCATTGCGTTCATAGGAGACACGGCCCATTCCGTCCTGGATACCATTCAAGCTCTGCAATTAGAGGAATGTATGTCTTTTAAATAAATACCTCAAGAGATCTTCCATGTAGGATGTCAATGTATGGAATGGTCTGTAAACCTTGGGACAGACCAGCTATCAAAAGTCTAGTTAGCACTCTCATTGCCATCAGCAGCAACTAACAGAAACTGACCACAATGGAAATGTCAGCTACAGTGGCACAATCATTGCAAGTACCGGTAAGTATTTAGTGAGACTATGTCACGCAGGTGATTGCCTTTTTCAGTACGTCCTGGTCTCCATACAGAGTGCAGATGGTCTTCAAAGAGAGTAATGCCAGGGAATTTGAACAGATCTTTCACGCTATAATATGGAAACGTTTGAAATATCCTGATAACTTACATGTCTCCTGTTGATAGCCTTTGCCTCAGTAACGACTGTGCCAGTTACACGTTCATCACTGAGGAGCTCAAAAGATACACTGCCGTTGACTTTAACAACAGAGCACGCGATTGGTTTGCCAGTCTTGCGGTCATAACACATCTGAAATTCCACTGGATCTGAAAAGTTAACATGAGATGGAAATAAGATGATTGCACACCATCTGTTTGTACAAACTCAAGCACATCACCTTTGTTTTTAATTTTGTAATGGAACTGATAACGTTACATTTTTTTCCTCATCCTGGAATATACTGCTCCAATATGCCACCTGTATTCATCAAGAAAGATTAGAACTCTAATAACATTTCAACACAGTCAGATAGTCGTGAAGATTTATCATCAAACTTTTCTTCTTAATTCTCTCTCTGAGGAATTTTGTTGGAAAGGAATACACGAATGCGATGCACTGAGAGAGGATCTACACACCTCCTATTTTCATGCTCTCATTGTTGCCGTTATATTCACTGAAGTGGAAAAAGAGACGGGCCTCTCGATCGCAGCACTGAATAAAACCATATGAATGCTGAAAAGAGAAGTATTCCAGGATAAGAATAATAAGACAAGACAGATACAATCGCTGCTGGCACTATACATATTAGTCTTACTGACCGTTCCCCCTTCCCCTTCCAAAGTCAATTTTCCACAAAGGATACAGCGTACGAATGTTATAAAAAGTTTACTTAATATACTACCAAGAAACTACCGAAACCTTTTGAGAGAAAACGTACCAAGATTTTTTCTACGAATCCTGTTTCTCTAACGGCATTGTTCATGTTATTGCTGCCTGAGTTTTGCATCACGGAATTTCCATAGTGACTTTGTGGAGATGATCTCGGCTGGAAGGCAAGTATGGCTGGGTCTTGGATAGCTGGCGGCTGGAAATTCTGAAATGAGCAAATCATGATTTTTTTTAAGCGACAAAGCTAAACAAAATTTCTTTGTGCTGGAACAATTTGACTTGGCACATTCTGTCCACTATGCCTACTGCTACGGCTGGCCAAGGGCAGACTGTCACGTACATGAGGAACAAACCAAACATCCCGATACTCCCTGAAGGACAATTTGGGTTGACATGGTGAAGGGGGTTCCCCACAGGGGCAGTGGTTTAGAATCTTGCAACATTTGGATTCATAGATGGACGTAATCTCCTTGTAATGATGGACAATGGGGACAACTTGAGACTGGTTATACTAGAGCAACATTAATAAATGTACACATACAATGTAAAAAGGAAAAGAGTAATGTTTCTTTAACATCCTGGCCTGCCGAGAAGACATGATTATAAATAAGAGAGTAACAGCGAGCAGGTTCACAACACTGTTGAGAGGATTAATCATCGATGAGTTCACCACAGCAATTTGCGTCATCATATCATAATATGCAACGCAGGGAAAGGTAGGAATACATGAAGAAGAACAGTTGTGTTTTTATTAGCAACAATTTACGCTGTATGAACATGTAGACACAAGTGCCAACATCCACAGGTAAAGAGCAACCTTAATATCAAGACCGTTTCGAAGTAACCAGCATTTGAACTTGCCGGAAGTTACGCACCCACTGAGTTGTTCAAGTTGTTTTTATAAATACTTCCGACAAGTGACATTAGATTTGAACTTCTGTCAGGAGGAAAACCCTAACTGGACTGGACAGTAGGCTGGACACATGGCATTAGGTTTGGTACATGTAGGAATTCTCTGCAGCAGCAATATTCATCATCCCTCCAATTTACGTAATTGTGCATCTTGTACAATCAATGGATTGATGCTTATCAATACCACATATTCTAATCTACATATCGATTAACAAAACCTCATCTTATGTCAGGTTCCTTCCAATTCAATCCCCCCGGTTTAATGCCAAATTCCGTCCAAAAGTTTCTGAGACAGACTTGCAGAACCAAACTACAGAAATGGTTCTCAACTTTTGACAATTTTCACAGGTTTTCAAAAGGATTTAGAAGAAACAGCAAATCCGTCATACAGCATGAAAAGATGTTTCTGTGTGTTACAGTGCTGTACATACCGAATCTCATTGTCAGTCGGGTCATCGAAGTTGTAGACGTTTATCCAATAACTGCTTATCAAATAACCTTGTACGGTAGACTCCGTATAGATACTACATCAACATGCATTGAACTCTTCGAAGATTGACAAGATGAAATAAAATTGGGAATTGTCATCCAATACCTTATTGTTATTTCCGTTCACGTCCACCACCACGACGATTGCTTCTTTGGGCTTCATGGCAGAGCAAGTAAATCGTGAAAGTGCTAACTCTCGCACAGACAGACAAAACAGGTGAAATGCTTTGGATATCTGCTCCTTTTCACGGTCTACCAAGATCAGGTAGCAAAACATTACCATGGCATTACATTGTAGATCTGTAAGTGTTCTTAGCCAGGCTTAGCGCTAGGAAATAGCATACCTGCAGCGGCTGATCTACATGTACAGCCTGCTGAAGTTTCAAGCTACTGTGGGTATGATTATTTCCATGCTGCCAGAAGCCTTTGACTCTATAAATGGAAAGCCTGATCAGACCAATTGTACTTCACAATGTCAATCTCATAAAAAATCTTCACATCAAAATGGAAGAAAACATACAACATATGTAGATTTTTATACAATACAACATACCAGCAATCATCACGTTTTTTTAATATGGGATATCAAGCAAATGGAATTTCCAAAGAGCGGATGCAAACATTCTTGGCGATAGGCCAGATGTTCTGTTGTCCTCTTTTCTCTGCAGGGGCGGTACTGTATGGGTTCAGAAATTATCTGGGGTACAACTGTACAACCACTTAGTGGAATGTGAGGGAAGTGTTTACAGGTTGGTAAACTAGCATTTACCTGAACGCTCACAGAGCCACCAGCAAATGAACTTCAGGTGGTTGACTTGAGGCAGTAGAAATAGCAGTATAACCTACTACCGGGACGGAGCTGCAGCCTGTAGCAGTGCAGGACTGGCAATTCCTAGAGACTTTCAATTCAACAAGTTTGTTTCAAAATGACATGATGTAAGGTGATGCTGTAATGTAACAATGCTGATCGAATAATTATAAGAGGAACCTGAAGTTTTCTTTATGAATATGAATTAATCCATCTTTTTCTTAGACAATTACACAAAGAAGCAGTCATGGCAGTAGCAGCTATATCAAAATATTATCCTTGTGATTGCCACATTAGGCCACTGTCTACTGTAATAACACATGAAGCAAATAAGTTTGTGACTGGAACAAATTTTTGATCTTACCTTCCACTGAGGATTTGCCATCTTATTGTTTCTTCTTGTTGCTTGATTCCTTGCTTAAGTAGTTGCTTTGTTCTGTTGCGGTTCCGTTTTTAAAGCTGTCATTCACGAATCATAAACGTTCCTTGTGCCTTGCCAAACCCTCAGATGCGCAGTGTGTGCTTCGCTACAGATAAGGTTCTTATTTTTTGCTGAGTGGGTCTTAGTTAAGAAGATACACCGAAGGTACCAGTAGAGAAGGGTTCTAAGCTACTGGGGTGATTTCTGAAAGAGAGATGACATGGATTATAAGATGGAAGCAAGTCTAGTCTTTGTGTGTGAGCAATAAAGTCAAAGTAAACTCAAAATGCCACAACATACTTTTTGACCATTAGTTTTTTAACAGTAACACCGTCAAGGTCAATGAGCAATGTATTTTGAGGACAAAAAAGACATCAGTTTAATAACATAAAGGTTACGGTTATATGTACATGAATGTCGACAGGGTACCTTAATAGGTGAGTTCAGACCCTTAATACCACCCTTCAATAGGCCTTTTGGCAGATACGCCGGTACCACCTAGGGTCGGGAACAAAAAAACCATCTTTACTTGGATCTTCATGGTTATAGATGCCACACAATGGCTCAAGAGGCATTGCCTGGCATCATTGACCGTAAAACCAATTGTTATTTTAGTTTGTTTTCCCGACCCCAGGTGGTACAGGCGTATCTGGCAAATAGCCTATTCAGTTGAATGTACATCATCATCATTATCAATTAATAAGGCATCTTGGCCAAGGTATGGGCCTTTGCCGGAAACAGTGTACTGCGACTGTTTGGAAATGCGATAATGGACGATTCGACAAAGACAAAAAACTGAGCTCATAGAAACCAAATAAGAACTTTCCAGAACACACCCGACTTGTCGAAGGCCTAAGCCAAACAATGACAATGCCACTGCCAGTGCCAGCGGCCGCCCACTGTTTCTAACCCTTTGACGTTGTTCAGGTATGAGGTAGACCTAGGTGAAATGCATGACTTTAATTGTCGTGCCATACTGCATCTATTTCTGCATCTATTTCTGCATCCACATAAATCGATGCCGATGGTCAACTTTATTGCCAAGAGAAGTGAAAATCGCAGGCATCGAGTTCGAGAAGCCGGAGCTAAGGCAGAGCCAGAGGTAATCGTGTCGAGACGCGGCCGGTGAGTTGAGAGCACTACTTAACCAAGTTCATCACAGGTCTCCTACCAAGAACTTGGCTTGATACAATACTCAGGAACAATACACCATGAACAAATAAACAGAGAAAAGTAGGCCAAGTAAGAAGTTGCTGAAACAGCAAAATGCGCAGTGGACGAAGCGACGTCACACAAGAAAGAAAATGAGACGTGTAAACAATGAAGCACCCACTTTGTTTGGCTGTTGAAGAAAAACCCCAGGGGTAGAGGAAATGAAATTCGGCATACATGTACTTGAACTATCCGAGTAATCATTGACATAGAAGTGTGATATTAGAAGTACGAGAAATAGGTTTTTGAGAGTGAAATATACAAACCCTTAGCTCAGCACAGCACTGCTGGCATGCCGCCATCTTGTAAATTAGAACCAATAATTTTCCTTGGCCGTCAATTTGCATCTTTGGGCTGGGCAGCAACTCGGTCAAATGATAACATCCTTGGTTTATTTTAAAACTTAAAATTAGGTTTTTCTAAATTTCATTCAAACTACTACAATTTACTCGTTAATTATTCAACATAAAGCATTTTTCATTAAATTTCCATCTTCCGTGTTTGAGAGTACACGCCACAAAACCGTGACGTCATATACAAAACAATTTCACAATTTTGGCAAAAAGTTCGTTTTGCAAACGAAATAATGTAAGTTTTCTACCTTTTTCCTCGTCCTAATTCTGTGACATTTGTTTTGAATGTTCTTTATATCATGTAGATAACGGTCATCAAAAGAAAACTGAAGTAAAGTCCTGGATTGCCAAATTATTTGAACCTGAATTTTGATGAGGCTAGGGCTTAGCACATTATTATATTTCTGACACATGGACATGATAAATTTTTAACAAACCAATGGCATGCTACACTGTCATCAGGTAGGTCACACTGCGGTGACTCACTTTTACTTGCTGATCAACAGAACACTCAAGACAGTAGTATACTCTCGATATTGGTTCGACTTGTGGACTTTTGTTTGTGTGACAGAGAACTTTTAGTTTTGTGTAATTTCTTTGAACCTAAGGCAATTAGGACTGAAGGAGATATTCTTTGTTAGTCTTATCCCTGATCCGGTACACTCGAGACTATACTCATACCGTACCATCGTCGTAGCCGGGCCAAGTTCTAAAGAGTTGTATTCTTTGATTCTTTATATCTTACCCTTGGCAATCTGGAAATGTTGATGATTTGGACGGAGTCAAATGATAGGTCCAGTTTATCCTGACGTGTATTTTATTTTTCAGAAAGCATAAACAATCACCATGCCGTTAGAATGGTTATTTGGTCGTAAGAAGACCCCAGAGGAAATTCTCAGGCAAAATAAAAGAGCATTGGACAAGGCAATGCGGGAACTTGACAGAGAGCGACAGAATATGGAACGAAATGAAAAGAAGATTATAGCAGATATCAAGAAATTGGCGAAACAGGGACAAATGGTTTGTATCTAATCAACTTAGTAATCTTATCTTTGCTTAATAATAATAACATTCCAACCCTCCATTTGATAGTAAAATGAACAATAATTCATCACACATGACTGCTTATTTCCAAGAGTTTCCAGTTTACGACTGTATTGAAGTCAGTCTGCCTTTTACATTGTTCACTGCTCCAATGATTCTTTAATACAATTTATCTTCTTACACTTAATACAGGATGCAGTGAAAATAATGGCCAAAGATCTTGTCCGTACTCGTCGCTATGTGAAGAAGTTCATTCTCATGAGGGCCAACATCCAAGCAGTTTCTTTAAAAATACAGACACTCAAATCACAGAATTCCATGGCACAAGCCATGAAGGGAGTCACAAAAGCAATGCAAACAATGAATAAACAAGTAAGCATCCTTCCTTGAAGTTTCTGTCATGACTCATATCTGTGGGATTCCATACATTTTATATATTTGACGCCAAAAATCTGGCTGCGAGTGAGAATGGTGATCCTATATTTACTGCCACAGAATGTTTCTCTTGATGTCCAGTGTGTCTCTATGAACAAGAATTAATAAATACTAGTCAATATCAATTCTTTCTTTTAAGTATTGTTGAGCTTCACTAATGCAAACTTGACTTTATTTTTCAGTTGAAGCTTCCTGAAATCCAGAAAATCATGATGGAGTTTGAGAAACAGTCCGAGATGATGGACATGAAAGAAGAGATGATGAATGATGCCATTGATGATGTTATGGGAGATGAGGATGATGAGGAAGAAAGGTAAATTTCAATATTGCCGATATGTAGATTAGATAGATACATGTATGCAAATCCTATGAGTACCAAGTTTCAGCCAAGCCGACGCACGATAACTGTACTTTGGCATTGTGTATGATTTGTGTCAATTTTCCTGAGCTATCAGTCAATACGAACGGCGTACACCTTAAAGGAAACCCCGATTTTAAAGGATTCGCCTTCTATAAAGGGGTTTCTAAAAACTCTTGTTTATGCAGATATGAGCTTGATGTCATCTGTACCATATCTAACTCACCATCATTATATCTTTTTTTCAGCGATGCGATTGTTGGACAAGTGCTAGATGAGTTAGGATTACAGCTTGGTGATGAGTTAGCTGGTAAGTTTATAAAGGAATTGATGTTGTGAACTAAAATACTTGGGTTATCCTATCACAAGATTAACAAGATGAGTTGGGTAGTTCGTTTTTGTGTTCAGTCTTGACAAATTTGCAGTTCATTTAGAATATTGGAGGTAAAATATTGTGTTTTGCTGCTGAAATGACGTATAGGACCATTTATTGGTAGGCATCCAAATCTGTAAACAATGAATTATGTCCCTCTGACTTCTATTTCATTACTTATTCCAGGCCTACCACAGACAGATCGGTCTCTTGGGCCAGCAAAAACAGCAGCGAAGCAACCACAGGCTGCAGGAGTTACCAGTGATGCAGATTTAGATTTAGAAGCCAGATTAAATGACCTGAAACGGCAGTGAGGATTCAATTTGAAAGTGGATGCCACCAGGAACTTAAAACATTTTGTTCCTGTGATTTTAATATATTGGAATGATTCATTGGGAAAATTGGGCTGAATCAAGGGATGGGGAGTGTCAGTGAGTTCTCCATCAGCTATGGGAAGTCCAATCATTGAACTGTTATTTCCATCCAACACTCATTGAGGACAGGTATTTGTGTTTTATAAACCAAGACTATACATATACGGCAGTCTGCAATAGCTGCAGAAGTGGAATGTTAATACTTTATTATTTGTTTGTGTAAGTAAAAGATAAAATGAAAACCTCGGTCTCCTGAAAGAATTCCTTCTGCATTGTGTATATTTTGTGCTGACTATGTAGTTGTAGTATTTCACTAGGGTCCTCATGAAGGGACCTTTGTCATGTTGATGACGATGTCAATAGCTGTAGGTTTTAACGGACAAGTATAGGATGTCCTGTTAAGTACAGAATTGTATTTTATGGACAAAGGGGTTTGGCATAAAGTATTGGGGATGGGGAAAGCAAAAACTAATAGGGGTGGGGGGGGGGGGGGAAATGAGGATAGATTGTGAGTATCTCTCCAATCCAAACACATTTCTACAACCAAAATGAGAAAAAAAAGATGAATAAGTTGTTGAGTCGTCAGTTGTGGCCAGTTTGTAGTGCTACCCAAGGGGAGTGTTGAGTGCTGTGTGTATGCCTTCTTTGGCCAACATTTTGCCTGATCGAGGCGTTGCTTGGGAGACCCGATGTGTTCGTTTAGTTTCATGAGGACCTCCATTTAACTGATTTTGATATCAGCTATCTTTGTGATATTAATCCTGAATCAGCAATGTGAACTTGGACAACTTAGCAATTAACTCTGTTGTGCCTCTCTATCTGTGGACACACTGTATAAGGACTAGCACTGCATCCAAGAAACGACTTGATGTAATTCCTAATCTATCACACTATTACATGTAGATGTACGTATTATTTTGTACAAAGTATTGATATCAATTATTATATTATTGAACTATAGTCTTTTTGTGCTTCTTGTGGCACACTGTTATGCAAAAATGGTCTTGTCACTGGGGAAAAATGAGGATAGATTGTGAACATCTCTCCAAGAGATTGATGTGGTCAGTACACCTGTCTTCTGGAAAATGACACCTACCAACTCAAGACAAGGCACTTGAGTGTGAGTATGTCTACAAGGCAGTGTACTGACCACATCAATCTCTTGGTGACATACTCACAATCAAGTCCCCTGTCTTGAGGTGGTATGTGTCCCTTCCATTAGATGGGTGTACTGACCACATCAACCTCTTGCAGACATACTCACAATAGAGTGCCCTGTCTTAAAGTGGTAGATGTCCCTTCCATTAGATTGGTTTACTGACCAAATCAATATCTTGAAGACATACTCACAATCAGGTGCCCTGTCTTGAGGTGGTAGATGTCCCTTCCATTAGATGGGTGTACTGACCAAATCAACCTCTTGAAGACATACTCACAATCAGGTGCCCTGTCTTGAGGTGGTAGATGTCCCTTCCATTAGATGGGTGTACTGACCAAATCAACCTCTTGAAGACATACCCACAATCAGGTGCCCTGTCTTGAGGTGGTAGATGTCCCTTCCATTAGATGGGTGTACTGACCAAATCAACCTCTTGAAGACATACTCACAATCAGGTGCCCTGTCTTGAGGTGGTAGATGTCCCTTCCATTAGATGGGTGTACTGACCACATCAATCTCTTGAAGACATACCCACAATCAGGTGCCCTGTCTTGAGGTGGTAGATGTCCCTTCCATTAGATGGGTGTACTGACCAAATCAACCTCTTGAAGACATACTCACAATCAGGTGCCCTGTCTTGAGGTGGTAGATGTCCCTTCCATTAGATGGGTGTACTGACCAAATCAACCTCTTGAAGACATACCCACAATCAGGTGCCCTGTCTTGAGGTGGTAGATGTCCCTTCCATTAGATGGGTGTACTGACCAAATCAACCTCTTGAAGACATACTCACAATCAGGTGCCCTGTCTTGAGGTGGTAGATGTCCCTTCCATTAGATGGGTGTACTGACCACATCAATCTCTTGAAGACATACCCACAATCAGGTGCCCTGTCTTGAGGTGGTAGATGTCCCTTCCATTAGATGGGTGTACTGACCAAATCAACCTCTTGAAGACATACTCACAATCAGGTGCCCTGTCTTGAGGTGGTAGATGTCCCTTCCATTAGATGGGTGTACTGACCACATCAATCTCTTGAAGACATACCCACAATCAGGTGCCCTGTCTTGAGGTGGTAGATGTCCCTTCCATTAGATGGGTGTACTGACCAAATCAACCTCTTGAGACATACTCACAATCAGGTGCCCTGTCTTGAGGTGGTAGATGTCTTGATGTGGTAGATGTCCCTTCCATTAGATGGGTGTACTGACCACATCAACCTCTTGAAGACATACTCACAATAGAGTGCCCTGTCTTGAGGTGGTAGATGTCCCTTCCATTAGATGGGTCTACTGACCAAATCAATCTCTTGAAGACATACTCACAATCAAGTGCCCTGTCTTGAGGTGGTAGATGTCCCTTCCATTAGATGGGTCTACTGACCAAATCAATCTCTTGAAGACATACTCACAATCAAGTGCCCTGTCTTGAGGTGGTAGATGTCCCTTCCATTAGATGGGTCTACTGACCAAATCAATCTCTTGAAGACATACTCACAATCAAGTGCCCTGTCTTGAGGTGGTAGATGTCCCTTCCATTAGATGGGTGTACTGACCAAATCAACCTCTTGAAGACATACCCACAATCAGGTGCCCTGTCTTGAGGTGGCAGATGTCCCTTCCATTAGATTGGTGTACTGACCAAATCAACCTCTTGAAGACAAACTCACAATCAGGTGCCCTGTCTTAAGGTGGTAGATGTCCCTTCCATTAGATGGGTGTACTGACCACATCAACCTCTTGAAGACATACTCACAATCAGGTGCCCTGTCTTGAGGTGGTAGATGTCCCTTCCATTAGATGGGTGTACTGACCACATCAACCTCTTGAAGACATACCCACAATCAGGTGCCCTGTCTTAAGGTGGTAGATGTCCCTTCCATTAGATGGGTGTACTGACCAAATCAACCTCTTGAAGACATACCCACAATCAGGTGCCCTGTCTTAAGGTGGTAGATGTCCCTTCCATTAGATGGGTGTACTGACCACATCAACCTCTTGAAGACATACTCACAATCAGGTGCCCTGTCTTGAGGTGGTAGATGTCCCTTCCATTAGATGGGTGTGCTGACCACATCAATCTCTTGGAGACATACCCACAATCAGGTGCCCTGTCTTGAGGTGGTAGATGTCCCTTCCATTAGATGGGTGTACTGACCACATCAACCTCTTGCAGACATACTCACAATCAGGTGCCCTGTCTTAAGGTGGTAGATGTCCCTTCCATTAGATGGGTGTACTGACCACATCAACCTCTTGAAGACATACTCACAATAGAGTGCCCTGTCTTGAGGTGGTAGATGTCCCTTCCATTAGATGGGTGTACTGACCACATCAATCTCTTGAAGACATACTCACAATCAGGTGCCCTGTCTTGAGGTGGTAGATGTCCCTTCCATTAGATGGGTGTACTGACCACATCAATCTCTTGGAGACATATCCACAATCAGGTGCCCTGTCTTGAGGTGGTAGATGTCCCTTCCATTAGATGGGTGTACTGACCACATCAATCTCTTGAAGACATACTCACAATAGAGTGCCCTGTCTTGAGGTGGTAGATGTCCCTTCCATTAGATGGGTGTACTGACCAAATCAATCTCTTGGAGACATACTCACAATAGAGTGCCCTGTCTTGAGGTGGTAGATGTCCCTTCCATTAGATGGGTGTACTGACCACATCAACCTCTTGGAGACATACTCACAATCAAGTGCCCTGTCTTAAGGTGGTATGTGTCCCTTCCATTAGATGGGTGTACTGACCACATCAACCTCTTGAAGTCATACTTACACTAAAGTGCCATGTCCTGAGGTGGCAGATGTTTCTTCCATTAGATGGGTGTACTCTTGGAGGTGCCCTATCTTGAGGTGGTAGATGTCCCTTCCATTAGATGGGTTTACTGACCACATCAACCTCCTGAAGTCATACTTGCACTTAATTGCCGTGTCCTGAGGTGGCAGAGGTTTCTTCCATTCGATGGGTGTACTCTTGGAGGTGCCCTATCTTGAGGTGGTAGATGTCCCTTCCAGTAGATGGGTCTGACCATATCAACCTCTTGGAGACATACTCACAATCAAGTGCACTGACTTGAAGTGTTAGATGGGTGTACTGACCACATCAATCTCTTGGAGACGTACTCATATTCAAATGCGCTGTTTTGCGATGGTAGATGTCCCTTCCAGTAGATGGGTGACACTTGGTTGTGAATGTCTGCATTCCGTTAATGCGGTCAGTAAACGGCTAATTCAGTGGGAGAGACAAGGGGATCCATCTTCAAACTACAAACAGACACGTGATGGTGACTATGTCTCCATGATAGGGCCGGATGTGGTCAGTACAGCCATTTAGCCGCCAAGAGACGAACGCAGCAACATGTGAAAGACATGCCGGGCTTGGCGAAATGAGTTCTCCATCCAGAAGGAAGCCTCATCCAGTAGGAAGTTGATTCCAAACAGGTCTTTTTACCTTTACGAATGGCCACTCTGGGGTGCAACCAATGCAGGCTCAGGCAGTTTGAAAGGGTAATCGTGTCTTATCTGGTACTGGAGGTGACATTGTCTTATCTTGGAATGAAGCTGACAGTGTCTTATTTGATACTCGATGTGACATTGTCTTATCTGGGACTGTAGCTGGCATCGCTTGTTTTTGGTGCCGTAGCTAATCGTGTCTTATCTGGTACTGGAGGTGACATTGTCTTATTTTGAACTGTAGCTGCATTGTGAATGTCTACATTCCGTTAATGCGGTCAGTAAACGGCTAATTCAGTGGGAGAGACAAGGTGATCCATCTTAAACTCCAAACAGACACGTGATTGTGACTATGTCTCCAGGATAGGGCCGGATGTGGTCAGTACAGCCATTTAGCCGCCAAGAGACGAACGCAGCAACATGTCAAAGACATGCCGGGCTTGGCGAAATGAGTTCTCCATCCAGAAGGAAGCCTCATCCAGTAGGAAGTTGATTCCAAACAGATCTTTTTACCTTTACGAATGGCCACTCCGGGGTGCAACCAATGCAGGCTTTGGCGGAATGAAAGGGAATATGGGCATGGCCATGAGGTATTACCAAGTTTGAATGGCATCACTGGACGATTTTTTAGCACCTAAGTTTGGCTTGATAATGCTGAATGAGGTGTCTGATGTATCTTTAAGCAGAACCTAAACTGCATTAGGGATGCCAGAGCATCCGTAAGGCCGTTCTCTTGATAATTTCTCTTTATTTCCTTGCGCATCCATACATCTTAGTCATGTATCATTTTGATAAAGATGGCTTGGACATGTCCTCCGGATGAATCCAAGCACCCTTCCAAAGACTGCCCTGGGAAAGAGAAAACGAGTTCAACCAAAAGTCACATGGAGGAGGACTATGCCAGAGGAGCTGACTAACTCATGAGGCTGAAAAGGGACGAGGCACAACGGGCAGCAAGAGACCGAAAAGGCCGGAGGAATCGTGTTGTGACTTTATGTCGCACTCTGGACGAAGAGCTCGTCTTATATTGGACTGTACCTGGCATCGTTTTAGGTACTTTAGCTGACAGTGTCTTATCTGGTACTGGAGGTGACATTGTCTCATCTGGAACTGTAGCTGACCCGGACTTATTTGGTCCTGGATGTGACATATTGTCCTGTCTGGGACTGTATCTACGACATGGCTAATCTGGGTGTGCAGCTGATAGTGTCTTTCCAGTGCTGGATGTAACATTGTTTTTACTGGCACTGTGCCGACAGTGTCCTCCGGGTGATATGAATAACGACTAGCAAATGCTTTTGTCTTAATCTCCATGATTTACAATAGGCCTTTCTGTGCAAAACTGAAGTAAAAGCATTTGCAGTCTTTATTTATGTCACGATCCCATATCACAGGGTTTATTTGGTATTGGAGGTGACATTGTCTTATCTTGGAATAAAGCTGACAGTGTCTTATTTGATACTCGATGATACATTGTCTCATCTGGGATTGTAGCTGGCATCGCTTATTTTTGGTACCGTAGCTAATCGTATCTTATCTGGTACTGGAGGTGACATTGTCTTATCTTGGAATGAAGCTGACAGTGTCTTTTTTGATACGCGATGTTACATTTTCTCATCTGGGACTGTAGCTGGCATCACTTATTTTTGGTACCGTAGCTAATCGTGTCTTATCTGGTACTGGAGGTGACATTGTCTTATTTTGAACTGTAGCTGCATTGTGAATGTCTGCATTCCGTTAATGCGGTCAGTAAACGGCTAATTCAGTGGGAAAGACATGATGATCCATCTTCAAACTACAAACAGACACGTGATTGTGACTATGTCTCCAGGATAGGCCGGATGTGGTCAGTACAGCCATTTAGCCAAGAGACGAACGCAGCAACATGTCAAAGACATGCCGGGCTTGGCGAAATGAGTTCTCCATCCAGAAGGAAGCCTCATCCAGTAGGAAGTTGATTCCAAACAGGTCTTTTTACCTTTACAAATGGCCACTCTGGGGTGCAACCAATGCATGCTTAGGCGGAATGAAAGCGTAATCGTATCTTATCTGGTACTGGAGGTGACATTGTCTTATCTTGGAACGAAGCTGACAGTGTCTTTTTTGATACTCGATGTTACATTGTCTTATCTGGGACTGTAGCTGGCATCGCTTATTTTTGGTACCGTAGCTAATCGTGTCTTATCTGGTACTGGAGGTGACATTGTCTTATCTTGGAATGAAGCTGACAGTGTCTTTTTTGATACTCGATGTTACATTGTCTTATCTGGGACTGTAGCTGGCATCGCTTATTTTTGGTACCGTAGCTAATCGTGTCTTATCTGGTACTGGAGGTGACCTATCAGTGTCTCATCTGCAGCTGGATGTGACAGGGAAATGATATCAGAATGAAATCATTACTCAAGAATAAAGTAGAGATTTATTTCAATAATAAATTACAAACAGAAAGCCAACGTTGTCAGCTTTCTATTAACAATATCACACATGCCCAAGAAAAACAACGAGTAATCATCATGGTTAGCAATTATGCACTTTTTGGATGACAGATCTTCAATCAAGGACGAAATGAAAACATTTTTGTAGTACCACCCAAGATGGTAACACTATGAATCTAATTAACAACTAGAAATTGTACACAAGAAAGTCATAGATAACATTTTCATGTTTCTGATGTATCTAAGAAGTGCAATCGATAAAGAGACACGATGACTGAAATCAGTAGCCCATCACTAACTTCGAGAAAGCTACATCTAGGTACAATTCACCAGATTTCTGAACATCTTAAAGAGAAAAAGATTCCCGAGATATTTCTGGGCCAGCAAGTATCATAGTTACTGAGTTCCAGTGTAGAGAGTGGTAAAGATATACATTAGAAAATGGGCACAAATTGTTTGTTAACATTTGTGTTTATGTTCTGATAGATCCCAGAAACACCTTCTGTACATATATATGATACAGCAACTGTGCAAAGATCAGTAGTGCTAGCTTGGGATTATCTCATGTCACTCAAAACCCAATGTAGCATTTTCAAACCAAACCTTTGAGAATTCAATGACCAATATCAAACGCACCAGGCCTTTGAAAATAAGGTCAGGGCCTGTCTGGTTAAATGAATTGCAATTGTAATGCAAGTGAACCATCCACCATAACAATACAAAGAGTGACCTAAAATCTTTACAAATATTATTTCATAACTTCTTATGAAAAAACGTTTTATAATAACGATCTTTGAATAAAAAACTTGACAATGACATTCTGATGAGTTTGACAGTATCAAAACCACTCAATCAATTCGCAACTACATTTGTTCATTATTTCTGACTTTTTAAGCAGGTGACTTTCACTGAGTTTTGAGCAAGGGACCAGTTGACAAAAAAGTGACTTTGAAAATATTGACATGTCTTTCACTGCATAGCAAGCTTAGTAGATATTCAAACAGATACGGTACTTGGAAAGGTGTTCTTCGTTGACAATATACAAATCAAAAATGGTTCTAGTGTTCACTCTCATACAAACTTTCATAGCTTTAGTATACTCGAAATATACATTGTACATGCATAAGTTGATGAAATCATTTGATTTTAAGGGAAGATATCATTATGAAAACAGTCAACAAACAAAGCAACTACTATGGGTAAAACAGAATGTGAGGAGTACATCTTCTTGATACAGGCCACTATCCTACTCTAAAGACTACATGGCCTAAATCACAACAGTACTTTAAAGCAATGACATTTTCTAATTAGCAATATATTTGTACTTGCTATGATGGTGATAGAGGCACTTAACAACAGTATTCTCGAAGATGGACAGAGGGACTGGACAATATTTTAGTACTTGAAGAGACATTAAGTGGCTTTGCATTTGAACTCTTCAATTCCGTACGAGGGCAACATCCCCTTTGATAACGATTCGAACAACAGACAACAGGATCAACATATCCACTAAGTAAACACAGCACAAAATCCTTAACAGCGCAAATTGTTTACATTCAAAGTACGAGAAAATAAGAACCAAGTAGACAAATTTGAATTAGTGGAGCTCAAGTTTGCGCAGCCTTTTGTGCTTTCACAGTGAGATTAGCAAATGTAAAGAAATACATGTGAACATTCTTGTTTGCATCCAATTATGTGGTGAGACATCAGCCCAGCCTACGTAAACTTTATAGCACTTGATAAAAATTTCAAAAATAACACTGTTTCTTTTGGTTATTTTTCTGATAAAATGAATTTGGTGGGAAAATTTAGTTTCTTCTCTCCTTAAATGTGTCATATAATGCAGACAGTTATCTGCAGGCCATATAAAGAACTGGTGTCATCGGTTTTTTTGAGCTCACAAGAATTAACTGAAGCTTCATTGATAATCAGACTCTGCCACCGGCTTTGAGATAGGTGAAACATGTGTCATGATAAACATGAAAGTTCATTTTTGGACAGTCACAATCCATATCAAAATATCACAGTCAGACATACAATACAATTCATCATTCATTGTAAAAAACAAACATAGAAAGATACCTAGGAGAGGTAAGTTTAAAATACAATGTCACATGAATGTAAGCCTTGATGGGTTAACAATTATGACCAGAAAAAAGATCTTTCAAAAACTGTAGACATAAACAGTTAAACTTGCATTGTAATAAAAGAGCTTAAAAAGTGCTGACACATCATGAGACGTATATTCAAAGAAAACAAGTATGTTTGTTTTGGAGTTATGTTCTCACATGTTCACTGGTGTAGACTTCAATAAAATGACATAGTCAAGTCTGGTTTAGCTATGACAAAGAAGACCCTCTAAGTAAACAGTGAGCAGGAGCAAACAGCCAATTAACTAGTTCTAACATCAACACCTCAAAACTGCACAGAATTGTTTGTAGTTCATTCAGCTAACCTAGTCACAGCATATCGATTCTTCATATCTGAATACAACATAGGCTACCAGTTGCAGAATTCTAACCCACAGTATTATTGACAATGTGAGGATCTCCTGCATACAGATGTGATGATTCACGCATAACTATTGAGCCCTACTAGCTGCTTATCATCTATTCCCACACTCGCAGAGCAAAGTGCCATGATAGCACAACACTTGTGAATGAGCAGTGACGCTCCATGTTAAATGGTTATGTACATAGCCTCTTCTCCCATGTGCACAGTGAACAAAGTGCATGGCCAACAATTCCGGCAGAATCCTACGAAGCAGTTGAGCAGGCGATTGCCCTCCAGTCAAATCAGAGTGAGGCTGAGGAGCAGGCGATGACCGCTCTAGTTGAGTCCGCCGCCAAGTACGTTATCGAAATGGTCGTGTGTTGGTTATCACTGGGACTTCATATTCAAAGAACCTGAAACGATAAACAATGTTTTTTTTATTCAATCAATTTTAGAAAACGTTACTGAGTCTGTTTTTTATGCCTGCATTTCATGCACCAAGATTTTCACTTGAGAAAAACCAACACCGATATGTCTCATATTTTGCACATTGTCACAGCATGAGATTGAAAAACTCTATTCAGATCGTACGGCTCAACACTTAAATAATGCCATAAAAAATACAGCAATAACTAATAGTGCCATTCTTTACGGATGGCTAGCTTTTTATAAAGAGCGAATATGATGTTAACGTGACAGTTAAAATTTGTGAGTCAATTAGACACCAATCTGCCTATTTTGTCATGTCTTTTCCCCTGAAAGCAACGTGCAGCACACGCAAGCGAAGACCATAAATCACTTTAACTGGTGATGGAGGAAAGCCAACTGACCGGGATTTCAGGCCAGACTTATTCCATTTCATGGGGACTCAAAAGATACAGACTGACTGACTCAGACTGTAACCGCTGACTTCATACAATTGCCTGTACCATTTACAACATGGATGGTTTAACTCGTTTTTTCTATGCCACTGCACAAAAACTGATTTAATGTTTCTGTTTATCAAAAGTCCTTGCAATTGAATCTGATGGACAACTTGACTACCTGAGACAGTTAGCAGAAATCATTGTCTTCATCTGTTCTTCACACTCACTTAGTCATTTTAGTCTCCCTTGGAAAATAATTCAGGTCATATTTTATATATCATGATTCAGACATCGATCTACAGCAGTATAAGTTTGCAATCACTCTAATCCATTGTAATAACTGTCATAAGTACAACAAGGCCAATTTGACTGCACAAATTCTCTCGTTAATCAAACTAATCTTTAATCAGAAAGTCATGCTATTGTGCATTAAGGTGACCAACAGAACAGTAAAATCTGCCCAACAAAAATGGCACAAAATGTCATAAGCCTCTTTATTCAAGTTGCCGATTATAAAATGTGACATTCTCAATATCAAACACTAGGACTACAACGAGAGGCCTAGCTAAAAGGCCTAAAATTTATCACTCTTCTAGCGCTGCTAACCTAGAAAGCTATCATTTTATACAATTCATTAAACATTTGATCTTGGACTATAAAGCTACTGCCACAGACAAGTGATGTACTGTGTTTGAACCGTTTATTGCACTTCGAATTAGACTCAGTTTTTAGTCATGACTGTAATTTTTACATCTTTCTTCCAGCATCGTTTAAAAAGATTTTAGGATATGGGTTGGCTGAAGTTGGTTCCAATTTGTATATACCGGTCCTTATGTATTGCTCCAAACTCTGCTTCTTTGGTTAATGCATTCACAGTGTCTACAAACTATATAATAGTCAGTGTAAGTTTAACAGTTACCAACACGTCAATATTGCTTAGCGGGCATAAGCCAAGCCATTCAACATTGTTGGTATAATTGGAACAAATTTTGAAATGTAAACTCTGGAATAACACAATTACATTCACTGACCCACTCATGACCTTTGCTTTAATGCGGGTTCTCCTACTTTCAGACTGACTTTGGCTCTTGACTGGCCAAAAGTGTGTTTGCTACCTCCTTTATCTCGGAGTCGGATGATGTGCCTCCGAAAACTAAAAGTAATACAATGGGTCTGCATTCACTTTGCATTTTGTCCTACCAACAGGCTAAATTCATGTAAGCCATGGAACAATAATTTGAATAAAGCAGTAAGCAATATATCATATCAAAAACTATCATATGAGAAATATTGATAAATTCTTGGGTGTATGCTGGTCATGTTGAGAGCTGACAAGACAAGTAATCCCAGAGGTAAACAAACTATTCCCAATGCTAAAATCAATACCAGTACAACGGTTACAGGAAAATTCGTCCCCAGATAATTCGTCCCCGGAAAATTCGTCCCCGCAAATTCGTCCCCGGATAATTCGTCCCCAAGGAAAATTCGTCCCCGGAAAATTCGTCCCCGAGGATAATTCGTCCCCGAGGATAATTCGTCCCCGGAAAATTTGTCCCCGAGGATAATTCGTCCCTGGAAAGTTCGTCCCCAAGGATAATTCGTCCCCAGAATATTTTACAAAGTTGAAAGTTTCTGACTTTACTTTCTAAGACTCTTAAGTCTTGTCGAATGGACTGTAGTAATAACTACTACTTTCGATTTTTCTCATTCAGTGTAACATCTCGCTTTACTACCATACTAGCTAGTTACCAACCCCACTATTTATATAGGAGGTAGAGTTAGGCAGGCGAAATATTTTATTGAAGAGTTTAGAGCTTTTCTTTCATTCTGACCAGTAAAAATACTTATTTGAAAAAAAAAAATTATTTCACCTGCCTACCCCTACCTACTATGAAAGGAGTGGAGTAGGTAACTAGCTAGTAGGGTAGTATTAAGTGGTAAAGAGAGATATAATGAATGAGAAAAGTCGAAAGTAGTAAGTAGTAGTTATTCCTAGAAAGTAATGTCAGAAACTTTCAACTTTTGTTCAATTTTCCAGGGACGAATTATCTTCGAGGACGAATTTCCCAGGGACGAATTATCCTAGGGGACATATTTTCCGGGAACGAAATTTTCCTCGGGGACGAATTTTCCAGGGACGAATTATCCTCTGGGACGAATTCTCCAGGGACGAATTATCCTCGGGGACGAATTATCCGGGGACGAATTTTCCTCGGGGACGAATTTTCTGGGGACGAATTTTCCTAGGGGACGAATTTTCCGGGGACGAGTTTTCCGGGGACGAATTTTCCGGGGACGAATTTTCCTAGAGCCCAGTACAACACAACAGCAGCAAAGGCAGGGCTTGAGCTGAAAGTGAAAGTTGTTTGCACTTGAAAAGTGAACAAAACATACTCCAGCATTTTGTGGATGACCGATGCTTTGGCTGTTTTTGACAATGCCATATGCCTGCGGTAAAAACACAAGCAGACTTTAGAAGACTCTATCTCAAGATTAGTCTCAACACGATACTCACCAAACATGCCAGAAGCTTCACTGGTTACTTCTTCTTCTGACGCTCGTACAGGGGACCATAGCTGTGGTGTGTCGCAGACCTTTTCAACGTCACCAGTTCCCTTCACTTCATTCACTTTAGCCTTCACCATGCGCTGCACCTCGCGGACCACGACCCGAATGTCAAGATTCGTTCCCATACGCCGCATCTGCTCGTTGAACGGGAATACCAGGAAGTAATCACCAGCACGTTGCTGCATCGTTGGATACATGGCTTTGGGTGTCAACTGATTCATAGCAAGTGGATTTTTCATGAAAGACTTGTTGGTCATTGAAAGGCTTGCAACTGGTGATAAATAGTTACTGGCTCTCTGGCGATGAGGGAGTAGAATATGTTTTGGTTTCAAGCCATTTCTATTTGGTGAAAAACCCGCTGGTTGAGTGTTGTGCCGAACCAAAGGTGGTGGCCTGCGTACCTGATGAATAGGTTCAGAAAGTTTACGAGCTCTCCGAATATTCAAAGCACCACTTTGAGGAGATTGCGACGAGCTATTCTTTTTTGAAAATGACCTTCCAGGAGTGTATGGAGTCACTAATGATTTTGACATCTGCGATGGGGAGTAAATAGATGTATGTTTGTCGTAACATGACTGCATAGTTCCGACACTTTTACTCAGGATGTTCTGCTCGTTTTGCGCTAGTTTCACTTGAGCAAGTTTCTCACTATCAGCACCAATGTCAGAGTTTTCACTTGAAAGACCCGATACAGCACTATCCGATACAACAGAGATTTCCTTGGTAAGCTTGGAGTCATTCATCTCCTTACACGAAGCAGCAGAATTCTCCTTCAAATATCGAGCATTCACCAGAGTACTACTCGGTTTCCCACTTTTAGAAGATTTACATGAAGGAGTCTTTGCTTGATTCGTTTGTGATGGAGCATCACTATTCACACCAAAACTTCCGGCGCTAGAGCAACCAGAACTGCTGCTCATTGACTGGCGAGACTTGAGCATTTGCACCGAGGGTAACCCGCACCCTGGTACGACAGGTTCCACCAGTTCATCTTCATCAGATTCATTGTCACACAAAGTGTCTTTTGAGCTTACCGTCTCTGCATGTATTTTTTCCACTACTTTTGGCTTTCTGACTTTCACTGGAACCTTTTTAACTTTGGCAACACTGGGCCTACGACTATTATGGTAGCCATCCGAAGAGGGGGAAAACTTGAAATCCTGGCCACCTCGTTCACCATCAGTCGGAGAGAAGTTCATCAAGTCTAAGAGATCATGCAACATGGGTTTCTTGGTGATGACATCAGTAGCACAGTCGATGCCAAGGGCAGGGCTGAAGTTGACCTCCAGTAGCCAGGGCTTCAAGTTCACATCTATGATGATATCGAAGCCAAACAGTTCATAACAGTTGGAAGCCTTTGGTACCTGGTTTGCCTGCGCAAGAATCGTCAAAATCACAAGGCTTGTTATCTTGCACCACAAGATGCGGTCATCTATTTCATTTTGGCGGAAGTAATGTCGGAGTTGTGTAAGGGACCATTTGCACCCTGGTCCAACCCGCTCCTTATCAGTGGTGTAGGACGGTCCAAATTTATTAATGGACGTATTCGTCAAGTGCGAATAGACATTGCTTAGATTAGTCAGATCAAACTTTTCCGTGCTAAACCTGACAACGCCTTCTTGATAGATGTAAATTCCCAATGGGTGAAAGCTCGTCACACAAACGTAGATTCTCAGATCGAATTTGTAACCAGCTATGAGGAGGGGATTAGTGAGGTACTTCTGCAGAACTGCACAGCAGTCGTACTGAAGATCGGATACATCTTTGAAGATGAATATACCACGCCCTCTCGACATGTCGGCAGGTTTGCATATCCACAGCTGCAGTTTCTCCGGATCTCTCTGCTTCTTTTTCGTATAATCTGCGACAAACTTTTTGTAATCATTCGGCAAGTTATAACAAACTGGGCTGAAGTTGTACAGATTTGCACCGTAGATACCTTTCATGCGTTTCAGATTTCGTGCCAAGCTGTCCTTCTTGGTCAAAGCAGTTGTCTTAGGATAATGATTGACCCGCTGCCATGGCAACAACTGATCATATTCAGCCACACGAAACCGAGACGCCTTCCACCAGAAGTTCCATTCATGTTCTTCATGGAGGTCCTCATCAAATTCGATCCAACCACGCTCCAATAAGACTTGATGAACGATATCTGGTCCTTGCCCATTCTCATTGAAACGAAAAATCAACGGCTTTTCCTCCGTCATCTTTTGGTGTCAACTTGTCATCTCATATCATCCTCGACATTTTCACTGTTTGTGTCGTTTCAACTGAAATATTCGACGAAAACAAGGGATTCAGACGGACAGCTCATTCGATTCTACCATAATTTTGTGACTAAGAACAAGCCATTTAAAGTAGGCCTAAAACACTTTTCGCAGCCGCCATTTTTTGCGTGCCAGGCAATTTTTACATGAAAGTAAGTAAAGGCCTTTGATGAATGTACTGGTATCAGCTAGTGAAAAAACACGGATATCGTGCCGGCTGGAGTGCTGATCCCTTCGTGATGTGAGGTGCTTGACCACTGAGCCTGAGGATACAAGGACTAATTTTCCAGGGGACTAAATATCCTTTCACACCGGCTCCAGTGCATTTTGTATTCAACGCCGCGCCGGTGATTCTGTCAAAACGTTTACTTGACAAGTGAAACATTAACCAAGTATCTTCTTCTACTCACCTCACTGACCAACTGCTGACATAATAGCGAACGGCACCAGCGATGAAACTTTCGAAAATAACGACAGGAATCGGACTTTGAAAGCAAAAATGAAATGACAGCTCGCATCGCACAGATGCCAGGAAACTGCAGTTGTGTTGTGATCACGTGCTTTGAGGTCCTGGCCAATCAAAAAAGTTTAAACTGGCTATAGTGTCAATGTTTCCACATAGGTGCCGCCACCGTACGGTGGTTGTGACTTTGTCCTCTGTCCTTGAGAATATTGACCAGATTTTAATCAGATCCGAAGCTTTGGGAAAAACTTATGGACCTCTCCTGGACTAAACATGTAAACACAGCGGTTGCCACATCGACATCCCCCCATTTATACCTAAATGCAAACGACACAAGAACAAGACCGACAAAGAATTTTTTCTAGGAGCGATGTGACACCTCCGAGTGCCAATCCTTCCTCTACCGTACCATTCCCATGTGGAACTGTCTCCCAGAAGACATGAGGGTGCTGGAAAACCTTGAGGCCTTCAAGTCCCAGCCTGCCTCCCTCCCCAGACTCTAGAAATCTAGCCTTAAGCATTGTACATAGTTTTAAACCGGCCGCACCGACCAAACGTTTTATCGCTCTGCACGCACAGCACCATGATCAATAACATCCCAAAAGGAACCCAATCATTATAAGAATGAAGATGAAGGTCTGTGTCAGTGACATTTCACAATCTCTTACTGGAGGAGATGGAGATGTCGCCTATTTAGTAATCTGGCAGAAATTCTGATTGTGACACCAATGCTGGTGTGAACGATACATTGTGCTTGCTAGGACATGCTTTTGCCAGAGAAAGAACCACTCCTTATGGCAAAAAGGAAGGATGTTTTTAAATGTGAAGGAATGAGTAAATTCATCCTAACCTTGACTGCAACCTCTGCTCTTGTCACCCACATCCCTTAATTGGCACGTGAATTTTATAGCATATCAAAAGAAATAACCCAACAACAATATCTAAAACATTATTTATCAGTGTTTATGCAGCATAAGTATAGATAGTGTAGGACGGATATTGAACATGCTATCAAACATTGTCAAGGATTTTGTAACAAATGCCTTGTCTTCTTGCTATGTACTCATTTATATTCAAAACGAAACCAGGTGGTCAATTGAACCACAGGTGTTTGTGGATGCTATAAGCAGCTTAACATTGGATTTTAGAAGCTCTTGAGTGTTGGCTTATACAGAGATATGAAGAAAATGTCCAAGGATGAAACAGCTGTTCACAATCCAAGGATACTGCACTTGATCTTTTCATTGGTCCTGAGAAACACTGATGCAAATTCATTCAATTGTCAATTCAAATTGTCAATATATTACGTTTTATATGAAAAAGTATCACATGGACGGACTAGCCGGTTGTCAAGCAGAACCTCACACAAAATGTTCCTCCAAATGCCACATTTCCATTGAATTTGAAATTTAAGTCAATCCTATCCTTAATCTGAAACGTCCCGATATAGAGACACACAAGACCGTCTTTCTTTCCCTTAGGAATTTCAGCATCACAATCCACAATCAATGTCTCTACTCGGGCAAGAGGTCGTCTCCAAGTTCCTCATCTCCAAACTCGTCATCCTTTGGGCCCAACCTTGCAGCAGTTTTGGGGCGCTCGAGTGCCGGGCCAAGAGGGTCTGCGTATGTAGCATCTGGAATAAACGGGAGGAGATCAGGCGAGGAACAAATAAGGACTTCAAGCAATGACTGATAGAGATGAGGATACTTCCAATCTATTCATCAAATTTTTATTATAGTTCAAAACTACCATAAGAGTATCCTCCATTTTGGGCTTTCGAGCTTAAAAGTGTTATTTACCAAAGCACAATCTATAGATTCAATAATTCAAATCAACCCACCAACATCCTGGTCCTGTCTCTGCAACAAGTCTTCGTCATCCTCAAGATTCGGTCTCCGACGCACCCCACTTCCAGCTCCGCTGTTGGTCCTGTTGCCGCGACCGCTTCGACCACGAGCACTACCTTCACGACTCGAATCTGGAAAGACGGAATGCTGACATCCTAAGCAAGACTCAATTAAAGATGATTGTATTACAATTTGGTTAACATCAACCCACACGACCGTAAAACAGGAGAGATTTTGCAAGGCTGCAGTATTCACTTTCGTTTCTAGGTGTTGAAGGATACGCAAATGTTTCTTCAAACTGCCTTGGTTTATTTGGGCTTGACATCCGCTTGAAATCTTGAATAGTATCTCAGTACACCTTATTCTTTTCTTCACCCGCTAATCAAAAATTGGCCGTCAGTGCACTGGCCAAGTGTACAAGAACACCACTCAAATAAGATCACTGCAAATTCATAATATCTTTTTTTAGAAATGATTCAGACAACTTGCACTGCTGCCAAAAATTACAAACAGAGTTGTACTCAACAAATAAATACTGTCATATTAATTTATATCAAACAAGGATAGAAAACACACCACGCCACACAAAGTCTTTTACACACACATACCAGCAAGCGTTAAGCTTAGCTTTCTCCCTCCTATGCCACGACTACCAGAACCCGCTGAAAATCAATGTTCAGTGAAGAGGACTGTGATATTTGTCAACCTTCTGTGCATGCAGAGAGATATGAATTAGGTGGACATGTAGAAGATTGCAAAGCAAGTGACCTTGGAACTCGACACTGTTTTTTTCTAGACAGTGCTACTGCTACTGGATCTGGTGTCTTCTGCAAAGTTGTACTCCTCAACTAAACTAAAGCATACAGGTAATGGAAGGGATGTAATTGGACAACACAGAAAGGATAAAGAAGGATCATCAACTAGATAATCTCTGAGGACATCACAAGGTTGAGGGATATCAACATGGGAAATGTACACATTTAGTTCAGGAATACAACTTTGTTTGAACCAGTAATTTGAAAACACCCATGGCAAATATTGTCACACAGGCTTCAGCAGGATATGAAGTTCATGAATTTAGATTTGAAATTGAAAATTGGTTTCAAAAGATTAGGGAAATGATGACAATATTATATTGTGCATGCATTTTCTTCTTGTTTCAACAGCCAAACTGTATCCTTGATCGTTGGATAATAATCGCATGATCCCAGGTCACTTGCATTCCTGACACCAAGACATCACAACCCTACATGTATCCTCATTTCAGTGTACATGTCATTTTGATACGGCAGAGCTTTCAACCTATTTCATTGCAGGGGTTGAGGTTACGGCCACAGATTCATATATTTCTTGAGGCTTTGCCTATTTTTCTCTTTCACCAATCAAATTGACAGCTTGGATTTGGTGGGAGAAAATCTCTACTCCTTGCAGTGGTTTTGGTAGCATATGGCAAACCAATGGAAGGGATTGGTTTGCGGTATTGTGGCTTCTCCACTTCCAGAAACTCAATGTTTTCAATTTCACATCTCATATAAACAGAGGGAGGGAATATTTCAAACAACTACACTGGAGTTCCAAGAAAGTGTCCTGAACACTGAAATGAGGATAGGGCTGGACTCAACACCAAGCTGGTTATGGCAGTATAGCACGTTAAGATGTCATAGCGTGTTAAGACTGATAGGAGACGAACAAGTGTTAGGCTAACTACCTCCGGCTCCACGCCGATCCCCGGATTGTCTACGCAAGCCTGAAATGTGAAATGCTTAGACGTGTCTGAACAGGTTAAGAAGCTTTTGCTGAGCATGCAAATTTACATAGTGCATATTTGAGTGTCTCAAGTCAGCAAAACTACACAAGTGTGGCCGGGCATTACATTTTATTTTCAACATCTGACAAAACCGAGTCAATAATTTTTAGGATGGAACTTGCTAATCTATGATATTGACTATAACAAATATATAATCTGACTCTAGGTTTTAATTGTGAGAATAATCATAAGGAATTCTATAACATAACAAACACAATGGTATCTGAATTATCCAATTTTCTGTCCTAAGTCCAAAGTATACCAATTGCAGTTGCCCAGTAATGATATGTACAATGTAATGTAAGATTTAAAGATAGCCTCCCATCCTAATATCAACTTTTCAATGTCACCCAATATCTGTCATTATAAGACACAAATAGAGCATGTTACTTTCACCAGCAATTTTAAGGTAAAAAGTTAGCGGGTTGCAGGATGGGACAAGGCTAATGGTTTCCTTTTTATTTACATAACAGCCGAAATTCTTCAAAAATATATTTTCAATTTCAGCACATAACTGGCCACATACTGATGAAAGTCTGAATACTTATCATGAGGTAACCAAAATATTGTTTCCATGGAATTATTGAGTTTTGCTTGGTTAAAGAAGTGAGAAAATAGCTTGCAGTTTTCAGATGTAGGAATTGAATAATACTGTAAGATGTTCATGCAACTTGCAGATTATCTAACATTGAGACTTGAACAGGTATATACAAGAGATAAACATGCTTTCCAATGACACTTGAAACAGAGATGAAACGAATGCATACAATGGTTAAACTAAATTTCATAGACGTTACCATGCATACCGTCAGTTTCTGATAACAAACTCAACTCAAAACTTCAATTTTGGTTGTCCCCACCTCAATTTCGTTTTGAACAAAAATAATCATCTGACAACAATAAGCTTACCACTATTAGGTTTAAACAGCAGAAAACTACTTCACTCTGCATAACCACTGACAAGGCATTTGAACAAAGTCCTCCCTAAAGACAGGCTAATTCACACCTCTTTCAAATACACTTGTATAAAGTATCATCAGATTTTAAAAGTAACTGCTAAATCTGTTCGTCATGAAAAAGTTTTCGAGTTTGGGATGCTCTGTCACTAAGTGCCTGTCGGGGGAGATTTGGCCCCCATAGCCTTGGTCAGTGGCCAATCAGAATTATGAGAAAAGAAAATATTTTCTACAAATGATGTCCGCCACCAAATGCTGACTTAAAGGCTAGTCATGCAGAAAATAAGATAAGATAGATAGCAGGAGTTAGTTTTGAACCTACCACTTCCGGCGCTGCCTTCGCGATTCTCCCGTCGGATGACGCTACCACGACGGGAGCCACTGGCAACTCTCTGAAAAGGTAATCTCACAATTTGAAGTGAAATGGATTTAATCATGCAAAAGAATCAGAGATGCAAGCACACTGGCAAGTTGCTCTTAGAAAACATTGTTGTTCTGAACGTTAGGATATCCATATGTTGACGTTCATCTCGATAGCAATAGCACAGGAATATGACAACACAGATATTGAATACCAGTACTTCAGTTTAAGGCACAGTGACATCTTCTCGGTTACTTTTCCTGAGCTTTGGAGTCACATACCTGATCTCGGAGTTCCTTGGTCTTTTCTGCCTTCTTCAGTTTGGTTGCATAATCCTGGGCTTCTTTCAAACCAAGGTCAGTACACAGACGCACAAGGAACTTCAGACCTGGAAAAGAAGTATAGACTTCCTGTCAAGATACAACCAGTTTGTAAAGACAGTAGTACGGTTTTACCACAGAACTGGTCGGGTTAGATTCTTGATAACTGCAGCAAATTTGAGAATATGATGGACTTACACTCCACGTTGTCAGGGAACTTCCGATGAATGGACTTGTACGTTTCTAAAGACTGTTGATAGTTGCCACTGCGTCGATGACAGCTTGCTACCATCAGTTGCCATTTGACTTGATTGGGCCTGAGGAAGAAAGATAATAAACATGATAATGAATATTTATCACCAAAAATTTGCCCGAGAGCGAAGACTTGAAAGTTGTACTGGAATTAGCCTTGAATGAACTGTTGCCTGACCACAACACCTAAGCTCGGCAGCCTCCGGCCAATTTGAAGTATTTAAGTGCAGGAGTATCGGTATGTTGTTCCAGAACTTGCTGAGCTCTACATCTTCCCCATTACCTGGTTCAAAATATACCGCACCTACAGTCAATCACGCAATTCAGCATTGTTGAACAACAAAATAGAAGCAATACCCCACAGAATTCACGGCTTAGAGACTTACTGGATGATAGAAGCTCTCTCGAAATAACTGATGGCTTTCTCACAGAACTGTGAGTCGATGTAGTAAGCACCGAGCCACTCGATATTTTCAATATTGGACGGGAAGTAACGGTGGGACTGAAATGGAAGAGAACAATTGAACGTCTTACCAACACAATTTTGTGGCAAAGTTCAACTTACTGTTCTAATTATACAGATTAAGACTTTGAACATGAGACTTTTAGTGGATTACAGAAACAGACTTATTCAAGAACCCATCAGAACTGAGATTTGTGTACCAAAATCTGACTTAGTGCAGAGAAAGTTTAGAGAGCAACTTTTGAAACTCACATCATAATGATACTGGAAAGCTTGCGACTTGTCCCCCTCATTGTCATACACCTCTCCGAGCTTTTGCAGGATGGAGGCGTCCGTCGGCACGATACCGAGGAGCTGCATCAACCATTCCGTTGCCTGGGGCGTGTCCTCCAGCTGGTCGTAGATGTCAGCTATCTGGTACATAACCTGGGCGCTGTTTCGCAAGATGGCATGTAGCTTGTAAAAGCTGTCCAGAGCATCTTCGAGACGGGCTAGCTTCTTGTTGCAGAGACCTGAAATTATTGTGATTTTATACACTTGTGGAAAGAGGATAGATGTGAGACATTTCCCCATTTACATGATACTTTTTTGGGACCATGAAATGATCACACGGAGTGTCGCAAAAAGTTCTAATTTTACAACATTTGGACTGGTAGGCCTAGGGGTCAATGGGTGATATGAATAAAGACTAGCAAATGCTTTTATCTAAAACTCCATGTACATTTACACTAGGCCTTTCTGTACAAAATTGAAGTAAAAGCATTTGCTAGTCTTTATTCATATCACCCATTGTGATTCACCCAAGCTCTTCATCTGGAGGCTGAGAAACACAACCTTACTGTGAAGCATAAAAGAATTGAAACCTACTGCAGTAATGAGGATTTGTGCAATTAATCATTATACTTTGGGACACCCTGTACTACACACTCACCTAAATTATACAAGGCCTCTATGCAGGACGAGTCATTCTGTAGGGCTTCCTTGTAGAACTGTCTTGCCTTTTCATATTCTTTATTGGCAAAAAGGACATTGCCTTTATTCACAAGAGCTGGAAGAAAGATAGAGGAATAGCAAGATAGAAATATTTTAAGCTTATCTTGCACGCTGTTTGCTTACATTTGTTGCAAATGCAGAACACAGAAATTGTTCCAGTGACCACTCTCATAGCAATACTCTTGATGACCACTTTCATTATTATCAAGTTTTGATTAAAGTTCATGAGATATCACTCTTTTTTCCCATCCTTTAGTTCAGTTTAAAACAAAATTCACAATGATATGAGAATACGCACCGGCAGGATTGTACCTATCAGCCTGCATAGCCAACTCTGCATACTTGTCAGCTTGGGCAAGGTCACTCTCCTGCAAAGAAGAAAGTTATTTGAGCATTTGAAATATGAACTGTAACACAACTTAGAATATCTTGAGAACACAGAATCAAAGCAGCAGGTAAAGACAACTCTCTCTTGGGGAAAAATGTAAGAGTACAAGCATAAATCGGATAGTTAACATGTTTTAATGGGTATTTCAACAAAGAAGTTATTTTCTTTGCAAGGTTTGGAGAAGGTCTCCTCTTGTGATACTTCATCATCTAAACTTGTTGAGTTTTTCTCTAGTTCCACTTGGAAGCAAGACTACAACTGGTCAAACTGTTCGCATGGGTACAAATAATTCAAAGAAACAACGAAAGAAAGTACAGAAACGTGTGCAACCTATCAGGCCATAGGCCATACCCAAAAAGCTGCCCCTGGCCTAAAACATGCAAAACATTAAAGTGATAATGTTTCAAGGGTGAAAATGGACTACATCAGAGAAACTGATAAAGACAACGTCAAGTGTGTGTGGCCCATTTTTTTACGTACATTGTACAATAGAAGCATACAAGTAACTAAAAGATCATCTGCTAACCAAATATCTTGTGAAATATGCAAAGGACATGTAGAATTTCCACCAACTTCGAAAAAAAAATTCTGATTCCCAAACCAAGCAGACTTTGGAGTGGATGTTATGTAAACACACAATTACAAGAAACAAATGAAACTTGTATCAGGTTGATTTTTAAAACACGACATTACTTTTTACAAATGCACACAAAAACTATAAATAAAACAAGCTGATAAATATATGATATTTGAGTTGGTGGAAACTGTCAACAAAATGGAGAGAACATCAAAGCACAACATTAACTGTATACCTCGCCATTGGCACTCTATAATCACCAGGACATGAAATAAAGCAATCAAAAATAAACCGGTGACAGACGGGAAGCAAATGTGGACAAACTTGAGCAAAATAACTTCTTAAACAGCCAACTTTTCTTCAGAATATATCAATGGTGAGGACCATAACTATACTTTGAACTGGCGACTCAGTTTCTAAACAATTCTCAGGTATGTGTTTCATTACAACTGTGCAATAACTGTGTTGTATCCTAAGGCTAAGCACGTTGTAATAAATGACAAGAAAAATTGTAAAATTGGTGTCAAATTCTCATGCAACAAGCAGCATTACACATTTTTAGCAAGACTCTATTTTGAACTCGCACTGTGTTATCATAACAATATAACTTACCAATAGGTAGAGGAATGAGAGATTGGTCGCTGCTGCGCTAGCCACTTTGGTATCCTTCTTCTCAAATGACTTGAGGGTATCGATTGCCTGGTTGAAATCCTTCTGTTTCAAGTACATGATGGCCTTATCAATCTCCAAGTCATGAGCCAAGTCGACATAGGGAGACATGCGGACCTGTTCCACACACCTACAACATAAAAAGTTCATTGTACATTCAAGACATTGTTTCACTACAAGGTGTCTCGAAATAACTGATGCTGAATCTTTTTATTACCAAATTTCGTGTTGTTCTGTAGCATATTGATATTTTGGAACAAGGAATTTCTTTGGATTTTCTATTGGTTGCAGATCTACCGGAAACAAGGATTCAATCCTCTAAAAACAGGCCTTGGTATTGTTCCTCAAATACACTCAGCGATCAATTTTTACATCTGTGCCCAAGCTTTTAAAATCAAGGATGTTTAAAGATACTATCACCCAAGCCTGAACTTAATTACCAGTCATATCCAGCAGCAAAAGAACTTTCAATGGCAGGAGCTATGATCTTGGCAGCAGTTTTGATGTTCCTCTCCGCTTGAGATTTCCGTTTCCTCTCGATCTGTCTCAGTGAATCATTCTTGATGACCTCAATCACAAGGTTGTATTGCTTATCATCCTGGAACAGAGAGATTAAGATCAAAGTAAACAGTTTGAGAGGTTGAGTCAAATGTCATGCGTGTAAGTCAAAGAATATGCAGTGGAAGATATTGGAGGGAGGGGGCCAGAGTTCAAGCCAGAGCCTTGAATCCTCCGGCATCACAACTATTCACAAGCAAACCAAACTGTGCTTTTAACAGACATCTCACTTACATTGTGTGGTAAATATTTATCTTCATCTTCAATCTTCAGATCAACGGACAGCAGCTTGATGAATGCTTTCTTCATCTTGTCACGGTCACCGAGTGCAAAATAGCACAGAATCAGGTTGAACCCGGTCTTGAAATCCGGTTCTTCTTGCATGATGTGCTCAAAAGAGGTAATGGCATCATTATATTGGCCCATCTTCACGAAAACTATACCGATGTTCTGCATTATGCGAATCCTAGAAATAAGAAGAAAGACAAGTTTTCAAAAAATAAACAGTACAACAAACGGACAAAACATCAGAAATTGGTAATTCGGTAAATCCATTTTTTGAACATTTTCTAGAACTCAAAGAACATGTAGGCCTGATCATCAAGAAAGGTCAACTCAAATATTGGTAGTACCTCATCTGCTTGTGTGTATTGGGCACCTGATCAAGGGCCATCCTGTAGTACTTGACAGCCTTTGAGAAGTTCTTCTGCCTGAAGTAGATGTTGCCCATGTTGACCTTGAGGCGACCGGCATTGCTGAACATCTTGTTCTTGACAATCACTTGGTAGGTGTTGAGAGCCTCAGTGAACATCTCATTGGCACAGTACTGGTTGGCCAAGTTAAATAACACCTGAAAGGATATAAAAGAACATTCAAGAGTTGCTCATCATCCCAATCTAAAAAAAGTGCTCAAAGCACTTTGTCATCCCGGCTGCTAAAGAGTAGCTACTAAGAACTTATTAAACCTTTGAACTTTAACAGGAAAGAACTAAGAGCCTAAGATGAGGTTTGAACCCACAACTCCTTGGTCAGGAGCCTATGCCATCGAACGCTGATCCTCTTTCTTACCGAATATGTGAGGTCCAAATTGATCTGTTCACTTGTTCCCAGCTGTTCCCTCTGACGGACTAGCACTCTCTCCTTCCTGCCAGCTTCTTTAGCCTTCTCAAGGGCAGCTGGGAACTCGGCCCTACTGTTTGCCAGACAGCTCTCCTCGATCAATTCATTCACTTTCTTTTCAAGCTGTTTAATCTTCTCTTCAGGGCTAGAAAAAAGAATGAAAATATAATACAAAATAATCACTGCATAACATTTGCAAGCCCACAAATGCAAATAAAAGGAACAGGTAATAGGCTTGTGATCTCTTACTCTTTCCCAGATGATATAACAGTTAATATGTTGGTCATTACGTTTTTAACTTTTGAAAGTCTTTCATGCAATAATCGACGAAAAAAAGCTTCAACATTGCCAGCAAGTGACCCGTGTTGAAGACTATAAACCCTACCTGTCGTCAGGCTTTTTCTCAAGTGGTGGAGCAGGACCTTTATTCGCCTGGTTCAGAGGATCAAAGTTGGCACCTGAAAAAAACCAGGTCAGAATATTCAAGGATAAATAGAAAAATAGATTTAGTCAAAATGCCCCTGAAAACGTACAATCTTGGTTCACCAACAAATATGGTGTTCCATTCATTAGCTGACTGCAAAGTTTCCACAGATAGTCCTAATAAGATATTTACCAGAGCATGGAAAGGGTATTGCACATCCTTACCTCGCATTCCTGCTGATGTATAGCCAGCAGCACGCACAGCAGTCATGGGCCTATTTTCAGTTGCTCCTCCTGCTCCTTGAGCTCCAGTCCCAAGTCGAGCTCCCATTTGAGAGACCATACCCGTACGACCCCTGGCTTGGGTTCCGATTCGACCACCCATCATTCCAGTAGGAGGAGGCTTACCACCAAGCTAAAAGTAGAACTACTCAGTCACATTCACTGTGTAAGTCAAGAATGATGCTCATCAGTCAGTAAGAAGCAGACAACTGAACACAACCAGTGAACTAATTCTGCAGATTCGTTTTGAAATACGCTGGAGAGGTACAATTTGAAGAATCACAGTTTTCAGAATTGCTTTGATGGCCTGATTACTTAAGACTTACTATTTCAATCTATTTTACAAAGAACAAGGGACAACTTCATGGAGTTGAGTGAATGTAAAAGTCACACACATTTTAAGAATATTCCTGGCACACTCTATTTGTCTTAGTTAGTAGCCACGGTAACTTGGCCTCACTTCCATGTTCCTTCAGCCAGTAATAAGAGCTTACCACTGGTGCTGGTGGCTTCCTTCTACCATGACTTGTCCTTACTGCTTGCTGGAATGCGCTGTCATTTTCAATGTCCTAGAATAAAATTGACAGAATCCACAACTGTAAAACTGCAATCACCATTGAAACAGGAAAATAAGCACAGGATATCCTCCAATCGAACATCTGGTATAGAATTATAACATTATTATATTTGTTCATGTTGCTGCTTAGAGACACAGTGGACACAACATCAGTAACCGAATTAGTAAGTTATGACTGTGATGAATCCATGCCATAAACTTTACATTTCATTCGCTTCGACAGGATAGCCAGCATGTCTGCATGTAGGTAATGTTCATTGTTATGGTCAAATCCATGTACCTATACTGCACAGAATCTCTGAACTTACCTCAGTATCAAGTGTAGCATTATAATCATTGAATCCTGAGTACATATCATCCTCATCCTCCCCTGCTAGGTGAACTTGTTCCATCATGTTCATGCGATTCAAACCAGCCATCCGTCTCCAAAGAATACTCTTAAACTGGTTTCAATCTGGATATCTTCTGCAAAAGAAACATCGTCCAGCAATATGAGTACGGCTATTCATTCATGTACCGAAAAGCCATATACTGATATAGTCAAGGAGATCAGGAGAATGATTGGACAGGCATCAGTTCAGACGGTTCAATCAAGAAATGGATGAAGTCGAGAAGTCGTCAGTCATCACATCTTGGACATTGCCAGGACTCAACCCATGCCATGGGGCATCATGGACATGGGCATGCCCCATCATCGGCATCGGCCCATGGCCAGCATGCATCCAAGAGATTGGCCATCCCATGACGTCGCATCGCGTCGCTGATAAGTGATTGGGGCCCCATTCAATTCACTGTCATTGTGGAATGCGATCTGAACAATAGTTGAATTTAAATGGGCAGATGGCGAAGAAGCACCACACTTTACACTGCTAAGCTAAAGGCTAAGATTACCCATAATCAGGGACTGCATGCACGCAGTAACGAGGCCGACGTAGAGTTACATGCAACAAGTCAATGCATCTTCATGTGCATTGCATGCATACAGCTACTAACTTATTTTATACTTTCTAGCTTTACAGCAGCCGTGTGGCCGAATATAAAGCAGTTTATGCAAAGGCAATGAAATAGTGCTGAAGACAATCATCAAGCTTTCATTGTCCCCTCACCGATAATTGACAACTGAAACAAATATGACAAAAATTGAGCTGAAATTCTGTGATCTGTCAAAAATGTTGTAAATGTTTTGGAATTTCTATCCCACTATTCACTGCGGTTATGCACTTCCTGTTATGTTTTTAGCCTCGTATCCAGGACTTCGTTACTAATCATGGGCGCGAGGTCAAGAGCGAAATGGCGGGATATTCAAAATTCCCCGCGCAAACACGCATCCTGATCCTCGTCACAAATCTCAGCACGTGTTTTCATCTGTTGGCCAAATGCGTTTGTAAGGGAAGGACAATACTTTGAAGTAATTAGTTTTGAAAATTATGCTAAAATTATGCTATAATGATATTGGCAACTGCCCTCTCTCACCACGAGCCAGAACGTCGATCGGCCAGCCGGCCGGAATCGCCCAAATAGGCCTATGAAAAGCCCGGTCGTTTTTTTTCATACGTCGGACTCAATGGCTCCGATTAATGTTTACAGAGTGGTTCGACTATCCTTTATGCCTTAAAAGCCGCATCAAATGACTCAGGTGGTATATTGGATCAGTCGTGTGTCCTGAGCTTCAGGACGTTCACTCACCACTTCTTACACCTATCTTAGTGGTGTGTGCGATGGAAGGAGCATACAAATGACCCTTGTAGTCGAGGATGCTTGGTTGTAGGCATAATTTATCAATTCATCCACGATGGAAAAAGTCGGCTAGTTTTAAATTTAAGAACATATCCATGAACTAAAATGTCTTACTGTAAAACCGTTCAGGAAACGTTCCATCGGGTGGCAGTATGGAGGAGACGGTGTTATATCCACTGACTGAATTGTACAGGCGAGTACGGGCCAATGTAGCGGTTTTAAAGAATTTTGTTGTGCGTAGCAAACCTTAATATTTGTGAAGCACTTTCAAATTTCAACAAGGTGTAGACAACATTTATCATGTTTAGAGAGCGATATCTTGTTGCGCGTTTAAAACTGCTGAATACATACATGAAGGTACCGGCTTTTCTGTCCACTAAATTTTAATGGTCGTAACTATAAGAAGACTATCACCCCCTGAACACCACCAAGGGATGCTCCACATTATCATCTGGTGGAGTGTCTGGTCACGGTAGTCATACTATACAGGGTGGCTCAGAATCATTAGTAGTAGTAGTATAGGCCGAGTTCTCAACGCCAGCATCTCCTATTAAATCCCATTTGGCTATCCAGATGGAACCACCTGTTAGACAGCAACAATAAACACACACTGCACACGGAACAACCGTCAAGATTGAGGAGGATTATTCTGTTTTTCAGTACTCTTTCGCCGGTAAGTCAAGACGATATCTAGTCCAATTTTAATTTGCAAATTTTCGAGTTGAAGCATTGCTGTCATTCTTGGCAAAGTAAAGAAAATTGTATCCAGGAACCTCGGCAATAGCTTTTTTAAAGTCTGTCGTCCACATGGCACATCTCCATTATCACCATGGGCACCGTAAAACATCCTGAGGAAATCGGGGGTCAATGTTCGCTTCTCCAGCCCTGCACACAAAAGCGCGCCCTGAAATTGGTAGTTTAAACTCAGGCTGCGTCTCACCTCTTTCTCGTTCTTGGTGTCGGAACCAATCACACCCTCCCTATTATGTCAAGACTGCATCGTGAGCATGTGAACTGCAAGATTTTAGTGTCAGGCAGGTATATACAAACTTATCAGGTTCAGATATGTATCCTCGCAAGAATCAGGTCCTGCTAAGCTTGCCCTTGTTGATGGCTATCACTTCCTATCCAGACTAAAAAACAGCTGAGCCAAAGTTAATAGCTTATAAGAACACTGCACTCTTTAACTATACTTTTGCCAATGCTACCGTCGCCAACCGATAATGTTCTCCGTGCTGTCTTGAACTGATGATACATCCACACAGGCCGAGATCGCATACACTCCTGAGACGTCTCTCCCCCTCACAGACTGTTTATGATGATGAATGGTCTGCTACGGGAGTTTAACATCGCAGTACCAACTGCACAAACAAACTTGTCTTTCAACTTGATGCGGCATGCCATTTTGATTAGAATTTTCCAATTAATTATTGTGAAAGTTTTCCCTCAATAGATTTTTCTCCTCAGTGAATGTCTTGTATTCTTATAATAAAACTCATCCTCCTGCATCATTATTATAAAAGTAACATTTTGAATTTTGGAAACAAAAAAAGGCTCTATTTGAAATAACACTGTTTCAAAGAGATGAACTTTTAACGTCTGCTTGCCGACTAAGATCAGTGTTTCAAATCAGACAACCAATCTTTACTGAGAAATATCTTATGGATTTTTCCAGTGTGTGCATGAAAGCGTTTAGGGTAATATCCGCCCCTCAAACGTTGAAGCAGCTATCGGCTCATTCAGCGCAACAATTTTGCATAGTGTACGGCAGACACAGAATAATCTTCTCCTTTTTCAATTTAACACTGTCAAATGTGTTAGGAAATTAAAAACGAAATGCAAGGAATTTCATCTGTCACGGACATCTATATTGACAAAGAAGATTAGCAAATATTGTTTTTTTCCCGGCCCGCTTAAGCAGTGCAATGATTGAAATTAATCAAACAAATTACTTGTAATTTGCATGGTGTAACAACGATTGATATGAAGGTTCTCAATTTGATCTTTGAAACATACCAAATATCTCCTCGACTAATAAGCCAGTGTCAGATGAAGCTGCTCTGCCTATGAGTAGTTCGATAGAGTACACACTTCCTCAACAGATAATTAATCCGGGGACATGGCGATCGCAGGAACCCTAGCTTATTGCCCTGCAAGTATGCCTTGTCGGATGAAGATGCTCTGCCAATAAGTTCATGGACGGCAAATCATTGGCACAGTTGATTTCAGTTGCCAAAGAATTGGGTTAACAGTTACATTTCATGATAGCGTATCTCTTGACAAAACTCCAACGAGTGATGGATGAAATATTGTTCAGCAAATTATCGAGTGTGAGAAATAGTGGATCTGCCGATATCACTCTTGCACTGTGCTGGGCCAATCTTTATGTTGAATATCAACTCCTATCAAACAGTGTGCCAAGACGATTTACGATAATATCATGCTGTTACGGCTGTGCATTGGACTCGTATGTCCTAGAAAATTTAGCTTGATTAATTTTTATCAAATGGCAAAATCTAACTATACAGATTAGTTTCTATGGAAACCAAGAGAATTAACTAAAATACATTGATGTATAAATGCTACAATTAACACACAATGGATGTTGTAGCGTCTTGATGAAGAGGTACAAAGCGCATCATCTCAATTTGGCTCTTCTTTCTCCAAGGTATTCGACGGCTATTGCAAAATGTGTCGAGTCGTAGACCAAGTAATCATGAACTGATCAGGCCAATACCCCTTTACACAGCACTGAGCAATGAGTTGTGATAAGACCAGGTGCTCTAAAGTAGATATCAGATATCCTTTGAAGGTGCATACTGAACTTCCAGCGGTATTTCCTCCGTGTAGCCTCCACCCATATTGACGCGCGTTGTCTGGAAGCTGAGCAATATCGATACATTGAGGGTCAAGATGTTGAAGGTGGATGGGACTATATCAAAAGACAAGTTTGGGATTGAGTGAAATATTGAAAATCTTGGCAATTTAAATGTGATGGCCTTGTCAGAAACAGAAGGAAACAAGAAGTAACTTGAAAAACGTGATGCCAAATATCAGGTCAATATGAAATTCTACACCGGTAATGTAGATGCTGCGGAATGGCTTTGTTTCCTTCCGATAAGGCAAGCATAACATGCATAACTTTATACAATACGACAGGTTCAACTAAATATAGACATTCTGGTGTTCAGACCCGAGCCATACGGCTTCATCATTACATCGGTAAGACTGCTTTGGAGATACATGGAACGCCCATACTACAGTAACACTTGCCTATTGGACATCGACAAAATAATACTGGAAGACTGCAAAAATTAGTATTACTAAGTATTAGTCATCCGTTGACAAAAGACAAAGACAAAGAACACAACTTTTGCAAACGCTCAAGGGAGAAAGCGGGTATCTTAATACAATTTTTTTTGAAAATCTACACACAGAGACACTTCAATTCATCTTGTAATGCATACAAGTGTCAGATTAAGTGCAATATACCACTTAGCAAATTTGATTTCAAATAGCTTCTAGCAAAATAACGATATAACATTTTGTCTTTTCTTCGCATCGTGTGTTGCAACTTGGAGCTGAGTTCGGGTGGGGATCGATTTTGTCCTTGGTAATGTACAAGCAGTTATGAGTTGATAATTTGCTTCGTCAGCAGAGCAGCAGTTTGGTTACTTTTGGATCGAGCATCCTCAAGTGTCGTTCGAATGGCTTTCGGGGGAGATTGTGGAGCGATGGCTGATTACATGTAGAGGAAGGAACAACGCTGGCTGTAAGAAAATGCACGTGGGACATGTTTCAATGCTATGGATGGCTGATGGGCAGTTAAAAAATAACACAGATTGTTAAGGTATTTTACATTTAGCTTCATATGGATGCCCAGCTCGGGACTATTGAAATTTGAAGAGGTAAAAAAACAAAGAGTTAGGGTAAGGGACAGAAGCCAGGGCAAAACATTGCCAGCATGAAAGGGTATATCCCGCAATATATTCGCAATACCGTATGTATTTCATTGCCTCATGTCTGTATATTTGTTTTTGCAGAATGTGTTTTTATCATAATAATTCAATCAAGAACGTAACCTTTCTTTTTTCTCTGTTATCGACCTCGTCATCGGATCTAAACCAGTGGCATACCACCAATTCCACCAACACGAACATTAGGGCTTCGAAGCCCTTCAAATGTTGTATTGAAAATATGAAAGCAATGGGCAGCCAAGATTGACAATGATGGATTTGGGCTTCAGATAAATAATGGATTGGCCTCCTTGCATCCAACCCATCATCCACCTTCTTGGCATCACATAGCAACGATAATTTCAAGCAATTTATCTGGGTATGGCTACAGGGTCCCTTTGGGTAAGCTCTCTTTATTGCGCCTATAGTCAAGGGATCGCTGGCTGATTCGTGATAAATCCTGCCGAACCTGTTGAAATTCCCTGGGAATAGCATGGTACATGTAACAAAAAACCTCATTCTCATCATAGATTAACGCTTTTGTCCCTTTTCGGTTTTAATTTCCTGGGCACTGTAGCTTCTCATATAGGGTACTCCAATCCCATTTTCATACCAAATTCACTTCCAACAATATTAGTTAATAATAGTCCGTATCACAGCAAGCGAGCAATTGGTATGAAAAAGGGTCTCCCCATTCAAATATTCAACGAAGAGCAAATAATCATCATTTCTAATTGATGTAGTGATGTAGTGATGCTGGAATTGCCATTCGCTCAGCGCTTAGGGTAAGATCAGCGTTATAGCAAGAAGGATTAGAGGACCTCTGCGTACTTTATACCACTGCCAGAAACATCAAATGGGCATTTTGATGAGACGCCCAAAGAGATCTCACTGATGCAGCCTTAGACGGCTGATTGAAATTAACACTGTACTTGCTAGGTACATTTGCCGAAATTTCGGTACTTCATGTGAGTTGTGCTGCCATTAAGAACTTGAGTTTCATGGGCCAAATAGTTTCAACCCATTGCTAATTCACACTAATTGGTTCTCATTTAGCAGTGCACTATTATAAGGTCGACCTCGAACTGTTTTCATAACTTGACACTCTTTTGCAAAGTTGCCGTTGTAAGAAAGTAATTGACATCTTTAAGTCGAATGAGATTGTTTTTAAAACACTTCAACTACGGCCTGAAGATGACGCCAAGCTCATTTTTGTCACATTCACATTTTTGCGTCAACAATCTTATGCACACGATAGTCTTCATTCCTGCTGAAAAGCCTTTTTCCACAAATTGAAAAGGGTCAACAAATATATGTACAGGTACAGGTGCAAATTCGCTCTATCCAGCTAGTAATGCAGTCAAACAATAGCATTTGGTACAGACTCGACATCTCTGAAACTACCTCTACAAAAATAGAAAAAGCTAACTGATGATTCTGGAACAGCAATGTGTTTTGAGACAACACACCACTTGCACTAAAACCTTTCCGAAGCAGACCTTCTACTACACAGTGTCGAATGAAATTCGCCCATAAAGCTGCTATGATACTTATTTACTTTACTATCACGAATGGCGAAAGGCATCCTTCATATAAAAAAGTATTAATAGACATTCTATGAAATATTCAGCTCTATTGGAATATCAAGGTTGAATCCAGTAGTAGTATAGAGTGCACTCCGTCAGTTCAGAGAGTTCCTGTTACCATCCATCTAGGCTCCATGCAGGTTGGTAGTGGTGATTCGACTGGTTATATAATGGTTTCCTGCCTGGTATCGTCTGCCGCAACTCAATGTATTTGACAAAACCATTTCATATCCCTCTCTTGCTCTCCCCATAACTAATTTTCCGAACTAACACTTTCATCATCTCTTTGGCTAATGTGTTTGGCAATGAGGCTGTGACATTACATCTTGATACGATTCACAAAAGTAACATTTCTGTATAGTTCAATAAGATACGGCACAATACCTTGGATGGGCCGGAGAGCTTCAAAAAGTGAATCCAGGTCAGGTAATGCAAAGATGTGGTACAGGTACAAAACGTGTGTGTCAAAAAATGTCAACTTTTTGCCTCCAGTCAATGATGATTACTCGTTCGCCACTTTCCTCCAATAGGAAATTGGATTGTTGTTTGAGTCCCAGTGACTATGGATCAAAGGTTGGAGATCGTGAAGACCATGAAATCAATTAATTTTGAGAATTCGTATTCGAGCATTGACATTTCTCGAGCTTATTTGGCTGCTGGCTGTCACCGTCACGACGAATATAGATTATAGCACAGGAGAGCCAGATTGCAATTTTCCCAAGTATATATAGGAAAGATATTGGAATTCAAATTCAAATTGCTCCATGAATAAGTCATTTGCATGAATTCGAAATTTTCATATTCGTTTCAAGTGACCAATTGTAAAGCAATTTCACTATGTCTTTGCCAGTGGCACGATGTCAAGCACGTGCATTCAGTTCTTTTTTTGGTCTATTCATGAAAAAAAACTGGCGAAATTGCTTGACAACGACATTTTAAAGAAGGGACAATTTCTTTGTTACCAGTGAAGAAAGGATCCCCGTTCAATGATCCTTGCCAGACTGGTTACGTCTGAAATTGTCACCTGAGGCAATGGGGAAGCCCTTTGAAAAACGAGGCTACATGGGTGTAGAAACTTGTATGTGCGTGGTCTGTGGAACCTGAATATTGTCTATTGGTAATCAACTTTAATCTCGAAATACCATTATAAGCTTAACAATGCTGCATCTCTTAGTTATTGGACCACATGCTCAAAATCCATCAGATAAGAAAAACCCAACAATAACTGACTTGGATGCCAATGTCAAAATCGGTATATTCGCGAGATAAAACCACAAACGCTATTTCCGATAGTCATCATGCGAGTGGAGCAACATATTGTGGGAGCGCAAAATGACATCCCATTTGCCAATATCAAGTTTACAAATCGTTTTTCGCCCGTAGCAAGGGATGAAATTCCATATCATCAAATGAACTCAAAGCCTCTGAATAGGCATGAAGGTTAAAAATCCTTGGTGATGGGAAGCTGATATTGGTAATGGTCCTATTAGTCGATGCCTTTTGGTAACCCTGAGGTTTCTCATCGCTTTTCCTGATGGGAAATGTGGCAGAATTGCATGACTTGGCGTCGATTTTATAGCCATTTACTGTGACCATTGTGTGGATGTCTTTTGCATCTTAGTCAGGAAGCTGAAGCCTAGAAATTTTGGTCCGCTAAACATGTTTGTTAATGCAAAACTGCTACTTAAAACAAAAATTTTGTTTTTGGCCACAACTCAGTTGACATTTTACAAATGATAATAATTTTGTTATCTAGCCATAGGTTTTTGAGGTCAAAGAATCATTAAAGGCCATTTTGAATTCTTTTGGGAAATTTCATTGTGGGAAATCCAAGATGGCTGCCAGTATTGCCCACAAATTGTGTTTTTGTTCGTTTTAAAATGACAATGGCGGGAAGAAACGCGATGCAGGGGGTCGTGGTTGGTGCGAGGTGATAGGGGGCATCCTGGACTAACATGCCAGTCCAGTCACTACAATAAACAACTTGCAGTTTTAGTCCCAGCCTCACCCAAAATTCATCCCGTTGCCCTATTTGTTGAAAAGATAGAAAGGAAGCTTTGCACCGGCACGCAACCTGATGTGTAGAGTGAAGACCGAAATGACTTATTAGGGACTTGTGCAGACCGAAATGACTTATTAGGGACTTGTGCTTACATCTATTTTGCTCCAGTTTTCGGATTTGCGATACGATACTTTCAGCTATGTGAAAACCGGTATTCCATTAGAAATTAACCCCTAATGCAAAACTTCGAAATTATTAAAAAGGAGATTTATAAGCTGAAGGCAATTCAATAGCAAGATTACGATTACGGTAGTCATGATGTTGAAAATTATTGAATTATTTTTAACTACATATATTTCAATGAGATAGCTGAACCCGGGGATGTCGCAGATGTATTAGTGGTAGCAATGAAAACTCTTCCGACCGAGGTACATGTTTCTATCCAAATGTCATACAATCTAAGCTGTGCGTAGGCGAATTAAAACGCAGCCAAGATCAACATACATTGTACGCTTCGAAAATTATCACTTCCGCTCAACATCATCACTCACCCCTGACATGCCTGATGGTATCAACGACTCCTACCAATAACATTCTCAGTCAATTCCGTATGGCTACGTACAATGAGTATGGGTAACATAAGAGAAATATCTTTCCTCTTATTCTACAGTCTGAGAGTGGTCTGAAGGACTCGTTACAACAAAGCCCTTCAATCAAAAGGCTCTCGGCAACCACCTAGCTCATCAGTTCTGTCGGCCACTGTTTGCTTGTAGACAGGGGTGTCCGCTAGCACCATATACATGTTACGTGAACAGCTGTTGTCATGTCTTATCTTAATGTCTCATGTAAACATGCAAGTGACATCTCTATCCGGAAATGAGCCAGCCAAAACATCACCAAGCACTTTGTGTTTAAGTGGTACATTTTCAGCAGGGACATTTAGTCGATACATTTCAAGACCATGTGTGTGTGAGCATTCGCAGGGACGAGATAAAAGTACATGTATAGTGATCTGTTGAAGAAAACACTGAACAGAAGAGGATTCTGGCATTTTGGCATTTTACATTGTGCTGTAGAGATGCATTTTTCTCTCGGAAAAGTGTTTGGAACAATCCTGTATATCTTCTAAAGCAGGGCGTAGCTGAGAAGATGGCGCGATGACAGTCATGCAGCGCACTTTCCAATACACAATGAACAAGTAAACCTTTCCTTTTTCTGCCTTTCTCAGGAATGTAGTGTTTGCAATTTACCGTCAGATGAATTCTCTTCTCATGTGGTTTTGGTTGGCAGATTTTCAACATCATATCAACACAAGCATTTTCCTCTCAGTAGTGTGAGCTGAGGGCGCAAGATTGTTTTAAATTCGTTAATTAGTATATTCTACACGAACCATAGGGAGAGATGGCTGCCCTTTAATCTCATTCGAACCATCATGGTTCTTCCTAAGTTTCTGTGAATAACCAGCCGAAAGAATGTATCTAGTTGTTTAGAGCATTGACATAATCTTCCTGTAAAAATTATTTCCCTTTGGATTCGTATTCACCCACTCAATTTCTCCTGCTTCCCAAAGTCAGCAGCGTTGATTTGATTTTGCTGATTTGAGATCTCAGCCAATTATTCGGAGATCGGCTTCAAAATAATGCAAAACGACCCATACGTGGGCTTACTCTGAATAGTTTGGTCAAATTAGTGTTTTTGCTCAATTTGTTAGAATCAAAGGCCAAAGAATTATTGGTAATTCACTGCAGTCGTATTATTTCAATACTTAACAACGCTTGCTGTCGTTGCTTTGATGAGTCTTGTGCGCTGCTTTTGCACAATTCATTTAGCTTCTCTCCGCATGTTACAAATTGCTATAGCAGTACCAAAGACCTAAATGTCCACAGGATAAAGTTACAATTGAAATCGCGTCCTCTGCCCTCTGGTTATTTACATAGCTGATCATCTTTTGTGATTTGGCCATACGTTTGAGAGATACCTTGTATCAACATAGTGGATGTCGTAGAACGCCTTTGGAATTCGCTTCAGCAGGGAAATTGACTTGAAAGGAGAGTAGATGTGATTTACGTTTCCATCGTTTGACATTTTGATCTCACAACACATTCTCTTTTATTTTCTGTTTAACATATCTACTGTAACCGATTTGCAAAATAAATCAGTGCAGGGAAGCCTCCGAGTTTGCCCCGCGATCTCCGGACACTTGTTCCAATTCCATTTCCACATGGCCAATAAACTAATTTGTAACTCCAGTGATGACGTTCCTTCAATATAACTATTGATTTAATTGGTTGGCTGATATGTTTCTTTCTTTGGTTCTCTGAAATATTGAGATGCCTGTTCGTATTCACAGTACTAACAGGCCATATGGAATATCCGACACCTCCACTTACACCGTCTAGTACCCTTCAAATTGAGTATCGCGTCCCTTGTCTTCTGGCTCAAACGCTGGAACATGTCGCAGCAGCAATGTTGCCAATTATGATAATTTTGATAAGAACTTCCGACAGTCTTTCGTAAGGTATTTTTGTGAAGATCATTGGTAAAGGACAAGCTTTCGTATAGTTAGCGAGCTAGCTTGTGTAGCTTGTTGATGATAAGCACGCTATTTCTTTCTGATACAAGGCATAACTAATGTGTAAATGTTAAAATGCTCCTGATCTTCTTCATTTGATGGCAACTTACATAGGGATATCTTCTTGTCGTTGCAGGCAAATATTTGGTACATCAATAAACGCGTGAAGGTAAGTCATGTGATCCCTGTCAACTCCCATGGCCATTAGGTAAGTTGTTTGCCTTTTCCATTGGCGCTGGGAGTGAGACCAAGAGGCGAATGCGATCGAAGAGCTCGATTGATAACTCAAGATGGTAGTTAAAAATACAACTTTTCAGTGATTTTCAAATTTTGTTCAATTCTTTGTAAAGTCAATAATTTGGAGGTAATCACGTCATGCCGTGGTCCTATAGAACCTGCGATTGAAACTACGTGTAATTACATTTGTAAATTCGTTATTGATTTTTTACTAAAAGTGCAAGTTCATCTCGAAGGTCTAACCATTGATTTGATATTTTGAGAGGGTCGAGAGCAGACAGGGTATAATTTTAGTTGTAATCGAATACAACTGTAAGTCTACGACAGAATATGACGTGACAGATTTCATTAAACGGTTTCAACTATACCAATACAAATCATTGCTTTGATACCAGTAATTTGACTCTCGTCTAGATTCTACGGGTTGGTCACTTCGATTCTGGTTTAAGCCAATTTAAGTTACAATGTAATATATCAGGTCATTACCGCCGGACAGGCTGCAGTAAAAGTGCATCTTCCATACAGCAGTGGTTAGCGATAACCAAGCTAACAATTAACATCGAAGTTGTTTCATAGACCAAACGTCCCCACTTCAATCTGTCATTCTATACCGTGCAAACGTTGTACCATGGTTTGGGTGATGCCGGACAAAACTGTTGAACGGCGACGGAAATATATTAGCGAGCTTTTGTTTTTGTTGGATAAGAATGACAGTGTCTTTCTGAGCCGAGCTGTACATCAAGAGACATACGAATGTTACACAAAACAAAAGTATCTCCATGCAGCTTCCTTCATTAATTTCCCCCTGACTGGGCAGTGCCGCTCTTCTTACTGGGAATCCCTTGGGGAGGTTCTGGTTCCTCTGCCTCATTAAAGAGCGGTGTCTGATACTCGGCAGTACGTCATAATAATGTAAATCTGATGGTTTATGTATCACCGTGTTAAAGTCCATTTGAAAATACAGAAGGCTGTAGACAATGTACATGTATTTTAAAATTTAGCTCTCACAAGATGAGGTTCTCATCGACTAGAACCCTGTACAGTGCTTGAGAAGATTTAGATTTTGGTTAAAAATGGTGTAAAGTTTGAATAACGAACATTATGACTAAGAGACAACCCTCTCCCATTCCGAGGATCATAATATTCATCAAAAATGCTGAAAGGGATAAACAATCTCTCTGATCCACATATGCCATTGGAACATAAACCATCATTTGTAGATGTTGTCATCACGAACCCTTCTCATTTCAAAATGAAATTTATTATTGGCATCTGTTACAGTGTCCAGAAACACTGTATAATAACAACATGCGTTCTTCACAAGTGTATCGTTCAGTGCTTTAAAATTAATGCGTTGGTACTTTCTGATTGGTCATTTCATATGGTCTGATGACACGTTTGACTCCCGATATGTAACATATGGACCATGAACTAGAGATCGCAGCTTTTTCCCTTCGACCGAACTAGGCAATGGACGCATGCCATGGGATGCGGCTGATTTCTAAAGGTAACTGAATTCCTGCGAATTCCCCAGCAGCGTTTCTGAGCAATGAGTTCTTATAAACCGGTCATGTGTATGCCCGTCCCTGGTATGACTCCATGGCAAAGGTAGGTCATCTCCCGTCTCCTCTTCTATCTTCTCCAAGGCCTAATTCGGAACTCTTCACTCTACCCATCTTATTGTAAATTACCTGAAATTAAATGAAAAGTATGTAATCGATATTAAGGTGTTGAGTTGGTTCTTTCGGATCTCTCTGTTGACGACCGGCAGTCACTATTCTTATAAACTGCCAGGTCAAGATTTACAGCCTCTGGAGGGGCAAACCTAACGTTAAACTGGGTATCGGCTGATGGTTTCATCCCACTTTATTAGAATCAACATCCCGTATCCAGCGCGCGGCGTTACATGGTAGCAGAGCGCGCGGATTTACATTGTAGCAGGGCGCGTGGCATTACATGGTAGCAGAGCGCCCTGCGTTTCATGGTAGCAGAGCGTAATTACATGGTAGCAGAGCGGCGTTTATGGTATTCAGAGCGTAGTTAGGTCAACGGAGAGAGCTAAAAGATCACTATTTTCATTGATCTTAAAATTCGTACACGCATCTACATAAACTTGATTCACTATGACTATTCTTATAAACTGCCAGGTCAAGATTTACAGCCTCTGGAGGGGCAGCCCTAACGTTAAACTGGGTATCGGCTGATGGTTGTATCCCAGTTTATTAGAACCAACATCCCGTGTCCAGCGCGCGGCGTTACATGGTAGCAGAGCGTGCGGCGTTACATGGTAGCAGGGCGTGCGGCGTTACATGGTAGCAGAGCGTGCGGCGTTACATGGTAGCAGGGCGCGCGGCGTTACATGGTAGCAGAGCGTGCGGCGTTACATGGTAGCAGAGCGTGCGGCGTTACATGGTAGCAGAGCGCGCGGCGTTACATGGTAGCAGAGCGTGCGGCGTTACATGGTAGCAGGGCGCGCGGCATTACATGGTAACAGGGCGCGCGGCGTTTCATGGTAGCAGAGCGCGCGGCGTTACATGGTAGTAGGGCGCGCGGCGTTACATGGTAGCAGAGCGCGCGGCGTTACATGGTAGTAGGGCGCGCGGCGTTACATGGTAGCAGGGCGCGCGGCATTACATGGTAACAGGGCGCGCGGCGTTTCATGGTAGCAGAGCGTAGTTACATGGTTGCAGAGCGGCGTTATACTAGGTCAGACTGTGCAACTGATATTCAGCCATAATTTAGTCACTGATATGTTTCCTGAGCTAAGTACCTAAAAACAAAGTCATGATATTCCCTCTAGAGGGCAATATTATCAACTTTGATCCAGGAAGCTCTGCCTGAACAACATCGGTAAAGAGTAGCTCTTTACCAGACTTCTTCTTCAGCTATTTGCTTCTGATGAGGTTTACCTGCTTTTCAATATAGCCGATGAGGACACATTTGTAAAGTATCGAATGTCAATACGAACTGAAAGGAACGAGTCAATACATGAAAGTCACTTCCTCGCGATACCTGATGAATGGTCGTATTGATTTATCTCTTGTCCTGGTAACAATGCTACCGACCCTTAAAGCTGTGTCCTCAAATAGAAAAGCCAGAACATTGTCCGAAATAATGGTTTATCTCATCTTTGATGATGAAAAGGCTGGCTGATAAAGCGAATTGATTTTGTGCAATTGTAGCCTTCATTCTTGTCATGGATGTGATTTTTCAGAGTGGTTCTGGAATCTACCTAAGTAACATGAAAGGTACCTATACTGGCTGTGAGGCTAACAAAATGAACAAGGGGAGAGACTTGATAAAAAAAGCTGTCATTACATACTCGGCAGGTATGTCATCACATCTCAGATTTGCCTAGGATTCCATGCCCCAAAATGGACCCTTCCTGTTTCATCACATCCTTTTTCGCTTGTCGCCTCAGCTATAAACTACATTTTGCATGACTTTGATTTATTAGTTTAAGCTCGAAACATTGCCTGGTGATCTCTTTTTCGCACCGATCCTCGCATTTGGATAATTGTTGCCAAATGATGGTACTGTGCACGCCTGTACCTGATATTGGTTCTATGCATATTTTGATATTGCCAACCCTGCCATGGCTTTGCTGCCTTGCAGCCATAGGTATAGGGCCTATTTGTTACTTGGTGTTAGTCAAACCAATGCTTGCAAGTTAGCTGCAATGAAGAGAGATCTATGCTAGCAACCAGATCCTCTGATGTGGGTTTGCAATCTGTTCCCCAGATGCCCACCACTATCCGTATAGAAAGAAGCCTACAAAGGATAGCTACATCAGGAATTTGTATCGTATTATCAATAAAAATGGTAAGGCTAGTCTCAGGTGACAAGGTGAATGACTTGAAGCTGTGTGTCTGGTATTGACCACGGTACCATCTGTAAGGGGCTGCGTGGATTGATACAGGTCGAAGTCACTAGGAATAACGGGGAAATGATGTAGGACCATTTACGCCACCTGGGCATATGAAGTGATTGTCTTGTCATTTCGCAAACATCATCATATTCTTAAATTTGTTTACTGCCACATAAGGAAGTCAATCAGTGAATAGTTTCTCAATAGTCAGAGTTCATACATACATGGCAGTTCTGGGCCTTTCCGCATGGTGGACAGAGGAGCTGAGTTGTCAAAAAATCCCATTACTTGGGAAAGAACGAAGATATCTCTGACTGCAGGACGTGCAGCAGGATGACTTGATTCTACCCTTAGACCAGCTCATCATCTGAATCGGCAGTCTACTGCAGTCCTCACCTGTCCGCCTGGGCGCCCCTATCGCATCTTATTGTTAGATTGTTCGTTTACAGTCTGGAGAAAGACCGCTTCAAGGATTTTCCCAAATTACCCAAATCAATGTTGCTCATCCGTTATTGGCTATCTGGTACAGAAATAGATTGGATACAAGAAAGAATTATTGACAATGCGGTGTATCAATCAGTTCTGTTCGGGATGTCTCCTGGTTGCGGTACTATAGCAGCCCGTTGATATCGTCCATTGACTTTTAAGTTGCGAATCTAAGCTTGCTGGTTGGCCAAAGAGAGTCATTTAAGAGAAAGTTCATTTCTAAATTAGTCGAGCATAAGATCAGTTGAACAAGAGAATGACGTTGGGATGATTATGGTGCTGGTACCGGTGGATACCATAGAATTATTTGTAAACTGGTATATTCCGAGAAAAGATGCCCTGTTCCAAGTCCCACAGAGACTCATAACAATTGTTATGGAAAAGACTGGGTTTACTTCCTGACTGCTCGTTGCTACATGAAACAGTGGCGCTTTCAGATCTCTCTTATCCTCACTCCATCTATTCCTGGAAGGACGAACCCTCCCAAGGCTGGTCCATTCGCTATGAACACCGTGGAGATTGAGTCACATCTTACAGATGGCAGCACAGTTACTGCAGATTTTAAAAGGCTAAAACGTTACATTGGGATTTCAGCGGTCTCATTCACCCTTACCCTTCCACCCTTCCCTGGGATAAAACCTGACTGATATTCTCGGGGTAATACCTGACCGAGACCAGAACCTGATATTGTATGACGATTTAATTCCTGTTTTCATTTCTTTTCCAGTGCCTGTGACTGTCCAAGAAAGGGTAAGTCAAAGATTGGTATTGAGAGATAAAGAACCTCGTTACACATGGGAAAAGGAAAGTTACAATCTCTCTGCGGTTTGAGGTCTAAATGATGGATCTTTCTTTTACAATTAGAGTGAGATGGTTCTTAGAGAGCAGACACAAGTAAAGATAAAAAAGGCAACGCACGGAATCAGACAAGGCAAAGCAGGACAGTGATAAGCCCCCTGAAAAAAACCCAAACCTGCTGCTGTTGAAGACCGTCATCGACACAATTTCAGTTCAGCGATCTGTTAATAGACGGCTCCCCGTACATTTTATGTCGCTACGAAGAAGTTACTTGGTTATATGCTAGTTTTATCTGGGAATGACTAGTCTAAAGGTACATCGACTGAGCCCCTCCTACTACAAGAGCTCGCCCCGTCAGCCTCCGGCCACTAGTCTATGGTGGAGCTAAGTTGACTGGTAGACCTCACTTTGCCACAGACATCCATTACGACACTATAAAGAGGTTTGATGCGACTTCACTATATTGAAAATGTTAGGAACAACTTAAAATCGTTTCTTATTTCTCTGAACTGGAAAAAGGCAAAAGGCAAATTCATTACTTCAGTCATTAAAAATATTTTCAAACTATCGGTTTTTGCATTGTCTTCAGAATTTTGGTCTGACTTTTATACTAGTAGTCACATTCAAAAAGACAAAGATATTTGCTTTGGCAATATGAAAGACATGCGCAATGTACACCTCAAGTGGCTAATTAATTCATTACAAATTACAAGAAATCGACTCACCCATCTGATAAGGCAGGTTCTACATTTGTTTAGAAAAATTTAATTGTAGCTCGATGCCATAAATTAGCAGAGGGAGTAATTACATTTGTCATGCGGCTCGAGGGTGGCTTCAATCTTCATCATGTTCATGTTGCTGGTAAGAAAGAAGGCAACAATAGTTACCGGATATGTTATAGCATGTCATGATTTAGGTTTATGACCATGTTCCGTTGTGTATGTACCAATTAGCTTGCTTTAGGTACAATATGATCAATATTTCAATCAGAAAATTTGTTCTTGATAACACTTCTCACTAAAAGTGTGTGACTCGTGCATTTCTTTAGCACCATGCGAAGTTTTGCTTAGGCTAGGAGGTCTAAAGCAATGCGGATACCGCTTGTGGATTTGAAAATGAACAAGGAAAGCGATGTATGCCTGTTGGTTACGAAATAGGCTGACCGGACATGTTCTGGACTTAGAAGCCCAACTTAAGACAAGTGAGTGAGAGAGTGGCGACACTCAAAGTAAGAAAAAATACAAGGGTGTGCCACCCTGTTGCTCTTTCATGGTACATCCCCTAGGAGAACAAAACCTTCAATGTTTCGTAATTATTTACATTTGAATTCACTGCTAGTATCTCTTGAGCCATTTTGCTTCTAGAATGGATGGTACAACATTCCTCATTATGCATTAGATAATTCCCTGGCAATAGTTGTCAATATGACAGATTCGAAATAAATGGCCATCTGCTCCGTATCTGGAGTGTTGGCTGCCAATTTGAACATCTCTCAGGTGTTAATGGCATATTGCAAGGCCTATAGGGAAATCTTTAAACACCAGGATGAGGTAATTTATCAACGTTAAACAATGCCTTTCAAGGAAAGTCAGCCAGTTTTACACATTCTAGGCAAAACAGATATTTGATTCGATAACTGCATATGTTCAATTTCAAATATAGTTGTGTGGCCTTGACTTTTCAAATATAGTTGTGTGACCTTGACTTTGAGAAATCATGACAATTTGAGTTGGTTTTGTGGGTCAAGGTCGAGATGGTTCCATAATGGCCTAGACCTTTGCCCCTTACATTAATCTGGAACACCCAGAGGGTGGCTACGAATTGTTGCTAAAGCCAGATTTGATTAGGTCGCTGCAGATCAGTTTATTTCGACAGATGACTTCTCCAATACTACTGCATCTACAGAGAAGTATCATGGTCTGCTCATTCCCCAGCTCTCATGCTTTCCATTACGATGCATTAACAATTAGATGTACTGTCCATGCACAGAAATCCTCATCAGATGATATGGAATAGAATTAGCTTAATATGAACAAATATGATCCACGAGCCAACATAGGGTTGTACGGCTACAAATCATTGTGATAGGTCCTCCGGGAAGGAAGGACAGTGGACATAGGATGCGGTTATCACCAGGACATAAAGACGGGGTGGCTCAGGTTATCTCTGGATGGTCTATCAATGTGAGACTGTGAGACTGATTTATGTGTCGGACATGTTTCAAGCCCTTGCATGAAAGAGACGACAGGGCTGTATTGACTATTGAGAGGCAGAACCATCTATAAAATTCTAAACCATTCTGCAGTCGATTTGACAATGTTAGACCGCCTCCCATCACATAACATGTTCAGCTCTCACTCTGAAATTTAAATATGATATTCTGGACAGACTGGCGAGTAAGTGGTAACATTTTCAGTGGCTGTTGCGGCGAGAATTGAAAGATAATTGAATGAGTTTGGTACAAAGAAATATCCAAGTCAAAATCAAAAGAAAGCGAGAAAAACATCGCCAAAACCCTGATCAAGATGATCAGGAAAAGAGGCATCATCTTGGTACTTTCAGTAAGCTGAGCAGCAGGCCTTGTACCACTTATTCTAGGTAGCTGCACTCAATACTCTGACAGTGAGAATGGAAACAACTGCGCAAATGTCTCATCAACCTTGTATCCTGAGCGCATCACAAAAATTACAAATGACCCTTGGGACAAATTTTGATGCTAAGTGACACTGACAGTAGGCCAACAATGCCATGCCATGACTACAAAAGAGAGTGATCATTCTCCCCCCTCCCACCCCCACTGGCACCGGTAGAATGATAATTCTGCTAGCTGCTTCATTTCCTACAATAAAAAAATCCTTCGTTTAATTTGTCAATTGATGCCGCAGTGTGGTAGACCATAAAAACCTATCATTATGTGTCACATACATGCTTTTCATAAAAGCTAAAATGAGATATTAAATATTAACTTAATAGATAAATGTATCATGTTAATAGAGTAATTTGGTGATCATCAATTATGTGGCTAATGTTAAAGGAATATATTCTGCAGGAATAGACTGCTCTGCAAGTCCAGTCACGAAAATGTTTATCATGTTCACTAAGTCAAGTTTGTTTTGACCAAGAACAATTCATACAGACATGAAAAATTCAGCCAATCTCTCACTTGATCTCAGTTCTACGGCAGAAGGATGTTTCTCGTGTTGTTGTTTTATTAATTAGTTTGTGACTAACCAAACCCACCAAGGACAGGCCAGATATATAAATCTCGGGAGAGATGAATTTTTTAAATGCTGTCCGGATGTCATGCATAGTGCTTTATAATTTGATAAAAACCTAATCAATGCAGCGAGCGTCCATTTTTATTAGATTTACGAGGTCGATTAGTTGGAATAAATGATATGATAGTAGAAATGTTGCGGTTGGCAGGGCCTTCCTTCGATATTTATGTAGGACAAGCTCAAAAGAGGTGAAAACTACTTTGGCGTCCTACTTACTTTGTTTGAGGTAGTCAAAGTTGAAACTTCCATGATTAACCCAGTATCACCAGTTTTTCTTCGGAAATCCTGATCATTATACAGAATATATTCCTGATTCAGACATTTTGGCAAACCTCAGATAATGCTGATTCATTTGTGTGATATGGTGATAATTTGGTCAATTCTAGAAGTGACAATCCTAACACTATGAGTCATGTGAAGCTGTTAGGTTAATTGGCTCAGCAGATCTTGTATTCATATTGTGTGTGAGAATGACTTTCTAGAGATAAAAGCATAAACTATTAGGATGTGTGCCAAAACTTTGATTCTGTCGAAATGTTCCACAGAGGTATACAATCATATGTTATTCAGGTGCTTGTAGCTCACCCACAAAACAACACTGATTTAGAATAGATGCTTTGATGGCATATTTTGAAAGAAAAGCTGTCAAGATTTTGAGTGGTCACCAACTTAGTACCGACGTGTCCCCTCAACATATGCATCTGATGATTTGAACTCACTATCACCTGATTCTGCATCCACCGCCAACATTACACCACCACAGTTCCATCTAGCGTTTTTAAAGATGATAAGGCCGTTATTTTCCTTGGTGACTTCTTGACTTGTCATCCATTTCTTTCAATACCCAGTCCATCAATTTACAAAAATCTGGCAATAACGCAAAGACAATGGTGCAGATGATGTGACTCAGAGCTAGCTAATAAAGTTGTCTCCATGGTTTCTTTCTTCATAAAGAAATCAGCAGCATTCTTAGGGCTATAAACCTGTTGATGTTATTATCATTCCACCCTAAATTCATCATTTTCATGGCTTAGTGTCGACGTGGTGGCCGTGATCATGAAATGAATCAATTAGGTGTCGCCGTGGTCATCGACCTAGACCCTTAGCTGGACAATGATCGGCTTCTACAAAATAAAGCTCTGCCAAATTTTCATTCTTGTTTTATGTTGATGACTCTGAAAGAAAGTCTCTTGCAGGAAATCATCTGCCTATCAGTACTAGAATCTGATATCGATTGGAAGTGCTAGAAAACGGCCGATATGAAATCGATCGACAGAAGAAAGTATCATATCAAAAGTGTAAGTTGTTTCTTTCGTTGCTACCCTCTGCTCTGACAAGCCTTTGTCTAAATCGGGAAGTTATTAACTTGTATTGTTTGAGGAAGGGATCGAAAGCCACAGTATAGATCAAGACATAGCCCCAATATCAAGTGACGTTAACTTTTTTCAGTACTTTGAAGGATGGTTTTAAGGAAAAATGTACGTGACGCAATACCTATGTTTGAGTGAAAGAAACTTAAATCTTTCCATCCATTCCAGCTCAAATTGAGCAAGATCCTCTTAAGCTTTAGTACAACATGTACTTTTGATGCATGTACTATATTCTTTTGTCTGTTTAGGGTGAACCGATCGGAGATCAATATGTAATAAAACTCATCAATCAAGCATGTTAATTGTTGACTTAGTCTGAGCCAGTCGATCAGATGAGATCGGTCCTCCCTGACCGCAGCGGATCTACCAAGCATTTCCAACGTAATTGTTTGTCTATTGCAAAGATTGGAGACAAGGCAAGGATAGCTTATTCATAAAAAGAGATGATATCAGTTTATTGGGGAACAACATTAATGGGAAATTTAGTATTTGACGATGCGGTATGTTTACATGAGCTCAGCACGGCAATCAAAACTGGATTTAGCCTTTTCCTTTTAGCCCTGTCGCAATTTGGATATAAAAAATGCATGATTTACTCCAGAATGAAATGGTACTGTCAGTAAAGGCTAAACGAGATCTTCTAAGTGAATGCCCATGTTGATAGGTTTTCCCATTGACCTTGGCGATTTAAGATAAAGGATCCTTTGCTGCAGCAGTTTATGTCGAGATGTGAGCAGAAAGTGTGGCCTTGCTGTACATTGAAAGTATCTCTCCTCCTAAAACAAATGTGTCAACATATAAAGCAGAAAGGGTCAAGCTAATCTCATTAGCTCATCACTTCTTTGGTGCCTAAGGTCAGAAGACATTAATCCCGACTTAAGCAAGATAAACAATTGCCATATCTATACTGGGCCATGGCACTTTCACTATCGATACTCTTCATTAAAGAATTAATTGGATAGGAGATCCGTGTAAGAAATGACTTGGCACATCCCCTCAATTTAGTGATTGGAGTTTGCTGGCGCGGATCAGGGGCTGTGAAGTGCTACTCAGACAACGATGTCCACCTTTAAGTACAAGTTGGTGTATCATGATGTATATGTGGTAATGTTGCGCTGTGGAGTCTTTTACTATTAGGTTTTTGCGGAAAATACTCGCCATATCCTAAGACACAGGTTTTTGATTCTCCTACCTCGTATCGACATACGGAGTATTACAAATTGAAAACCACTGATTATGCCAGGATGAGAATAGAGAGGCTTCACTAAATCAACATCGCAAATATTTGATGTACCAGACGGACAAGGTCACAGTGACTAAGTGCGAGTGATGTCGCCCCTTGCAAGCCCATCAGGATGTTGCTGTTGAAGTGTTTCATTATTTGGAATTTACACTATCAACGATGTTGCCCGAGAAACAGGCTGGAACAATAAATTTTCGCGTTATGGTGGATGGTCTAGTGAAAGCAGAAGAGATTCTATCAACACCATGGCAAAGAGGAATAAGGGATATCGGTGCATGCGAATGTCAGGCTATTTTGATTTTGACATGTTGAGCGAGATACCTGGGACTAAATGTTAGCACGCTCAGTCCTTGCACACTGAGGTTTCACTATGAACATCTGAGTGGATGTAACGGTTGTAATTGAACACGTTTTTTTGAGTTTTAAGGTGTGTTTCTTACCAGGGCATCTACAAATGTAGCCAAGAAATGCGCGCGTGCCTTGCCCTTTAAAATCATGATGTCGAAGCTGAATTATTGTGCTTCTAAGTCTGGTGGTATTCTGTGACTTGAGAGGCTTTTGGTATTTGAAAATTGATATAAACTTTGCCATGTAATGATGATGGCACCTGCGGATATACGTAATGTGATGCCATCAGCCACCATTAGGAATTTGAGCAAACGTCTGGCTATTTGATCCTCGGCACTCTGGAGCAAATGTCAAGGGTATCAGGGTCTATTAAAAGGAGGCGCAGGGGGAGTTGCCAACAGGCGCTAACGTATGTGTACATTATAGTACTTCAACGATCTAGATACCTACATTAGAAAGTGCATGCATTTAAGAAAGGAACTCTATGAATTAGGTTCGTGCTGGCGGAAATAAGCCCCGTATCGCATATTTAACATACAGGGACATAATAGGCATAACATGTTTTGAAAGAAGGACAATCTTCCATCCGATATTAAAAATCTGCCATTTTCACAAACCAGTGATGGTTAACACATCAAATAACATTGACTTCAGCATGATAAGGGACTCCCTTGAGAATGCCTCTCTCCTCAGCTGGATGATATGGCAAGATTGGTTTGCTTTCATGATAAATAATGGTAACATATCACCTGATGCGATTCGTTGTTGAAAGGCACCAGCATGGAAAACTGAAATCAGTTCTTTATTGAAATTTATTGTTCGCTGATGATGAAAAGTCAACTTGGGAATACTAGACATCTCTTGATCATTGATTTTGAAACATGATTAGTTTGGTCAGGATGGTGAACATGCCAAGAACTGTCAGGAACATTAATTTTTTATACCTGATATACAAGGTGCATCTAATGTTCTTTCATTACTGGTAAGTTAAAGAAGAATACATTCAGTGTTTCTTCGTAACTAGTAAAGGTACATAGTATAACAGTCCAGAGGTGCCAATTAAGGACACAATTTGTGGAACAAAATCATCGGCACAAAGAAAAAATGTCTGCCTCAAGGAGCTCATAGTCCAATGGCTGCATCATGTGATGTTATGCTTGCTTCAGTTTGTTTTCTCATAGCGAACAGTATCCATCTAATTCTTTAAGACACGACACGAGAAAGATGGTTCTTAAAATCAATTAGAATGAAGATTTAATTAGAGCTAATCCTTAGATCTTCTCATTTGATAAGAATTTGATGACCCAGCATCTCTGTCGGCAAGAAGCTCGTTTTTGGTGAAAATAGGTATTGAGATGTAATGCAGCAGTTAATGGGATAATTTCATTGAAATACAATGGCAGTAAGTCGCTTTGCTTAAAGGGACAGAAGCAGGAGAAGTCATTGTTGGGCTGGCACTAATGCACTGCGGAGGAATGACGCTTTTTGGAGTCAGCTTTTCCTACTTTAATATTTATTGCACATTTGTTTTGACTTCTGTTTTGCCTTGCACTTATGCAGATGATGATTAATTTTGTAGCCGAGAATAAAACTGGTTAAACTTTAATCTTTGGAACTTGAGTGAGGAGTTTCATAGCTAAGTGGGTGGGGTGAAGCTACTGGTGGATCTTTTACATTACGAGCCTTAGTTGATTTCTAGTCTTCCCCCCTCTACGGCTCTAGAAATATAAGCAACAGTTGATAGTATTCGTCGTCGCCTCCTTTGTGACTGGGCAGAGATAAATACTTCCCTTACTGTTCTTTAAACCGAGCCTAGCCTTTCCTGGCTCTGCACTATTTAACACTTGCCAACTAATGTGTCATGTTAACGCTATTGACTACAGCCGTCAGATGCGCTGCGGGTGGAATTCATGAAATTAGCGGCCAGGTTTGCTTTCCTTTGGGCCATTGTCAGATTGTGCTAGCTTTGTGCCATAACTATGATTTCCCAGACGTATCATAATAGATGTTCAGCGACAAACAGGCCGCTTAGCATCACTCATTGACCAGAAATGGGACTAACCCGTCCGTCAGGCAGACCCTCTTTATTTTCAATAGAAACACATTTTACCAGATTAGGGTCTTGGCTGTCCATTAAGGGACCGTGTTGCCAAGGAAACACCATTTAATGCTCTTTCAGTCATTAGATTAGAGTATTAAGTTTATTTCAGACATAAGGTGAATTATATTAGCGCTGTGATATAGGCATGATATGTAGGGGCCGATGTGCGAATATTCAGAATGCGTGATATGCCGCCATCGTTATATATTCCGAGTAAGACATCCAATAAAATAAAGCAGTTTAGTGTGTTAATTAATTTACAACCACGCGGGTCTTATACGATTTCCTGTTTTCTTCCAAAGATGGAGGCAATGGATATGATGTAGCCGTACGAAAAAGCTGATCCTAAACTGCTTGATTCATATTCCTAAACTGCAACAGTTAATGTAAGCCGGGGGCCTTACTTGAACCTTTTCAAAGAAGACACAAATAAGATGTCAAAAGTTGACAGGAGAAGTCTGCCACAGTATATCATATACTCTTTGATATTCAAGTGAACTACTGAGTCTGACTTGAATCTTGTCCAAGACGTCACAAGAAGGATGACCCAAGAAGGCAGTAGAAGTCTATCGGGGAATTATGACAATATGATTACTGTTCTGATTGATATCCAGTGAAGACTATCGTCATTAGATTATGAACCAAAGGCGTATCAAAGGACACTTGATAGATCACGAGGGATGGAGGCAGAAAAGAAATCGAAGCATGCTCAAGAAACCAAGGGAGGATCATTTTCGGGGAGTCAGTGTGAGGTAATCTAATATAATGACTCTGTTTCTGATGATACAACGAAAATTTTCTCTTCGAATAGTCTATTTCTTGGGAGGCAGTCTAAATGTTTATGGCTTGTCATTTAGTTTTTTTATCATGTTACAAAGACAACTTCTAAAATCTAAGGCAGAATGTGTACAGTCATGATATCAGGCAAGCCTGTTTCTTTTGCTCTTTTCTGTTTAAGCGGAGAATGGGACATAAGATCAAGACCTTGCTGAACTTCACCAGATTTCAAACTTTATTCTACCATGCACACCTTTAAATGGCCACTGGGAGTCTGGATATGACAATTTTCTATGTTGGTGTTTTAATTATCGAGTGCCCGTTGACATTATGTACAAGTATGTCATAAATTCTCCATGAAGTTGTGTAGGGCAAATCCCATTCATGAAATTTGTTATTCAATTAGTTGTACAGGAGTGCTACCCAGAAATTTGGCTTAATGTCAAGTTCCTGGAAGAAGTGGAATAACAGGTTGAACGACGCCTTTCGTTTCTACCTCAGGAAGCGAATAGTTTCCCACGGGCAACATGACACTCTGAGAGATATTGGGTGATATGAATAAAGACTAGCAAATGCTTTTATCTAAATCTCCATGTACATTTACACTAGGCCTTTGTGTACAAAACTGAAGTAAAAGCATTTACTAGTCTTTATTCATATCACCCATTGCCTCGGTGTATCAGCAGTTGATCATCACAATAAGAATGCATTTCTGCCACACACCCACCTTTCATCAGACAACACGAACTTCAAAGAAAAAGTCTACTTTAAGAATGACGATCTCATCTGAACTGCTCTCTTTTAAAGGAACAAAATCAATATTCCGCTCCATTCTTTGAGAAATTCAATACACCAGAGGACCAATTTATTTCAAGTTACTCCAGGAAAATTTAATTTACAACTTAAAGGATTGTGAAGCTAATCAGGCTTATTTCAGTACCTCGGCCTACCATTACTATAACATGATTAACCATAATGGCAGCCTCCCACCAGGTTCCTTCATTAGCATCCTTACACACATTACAATTTAGTTATTTATGAGGCGGTACGTTCCCCTCGTATGCTATTAAGGATTCAGGTCCGCCCGTCACGTGACTGATATTAGGACAGTTCTGGGGCACCTTGACTGCCATTACTCATTTTCAGGTTGTAATTTTACGATGTCGTACACATATATTTAAAGATTCTGTGGGAATCTATGGAATCTATGCTTTAGAAGGCTGTTGAACTTAAAAATCATAAACCACAACAGGTAATGGGTTGTGCAGGACACGCTGCGGGAGTAGACGTCCACAGAAGCTTTAGCGAAGGAACAAATCTCCACAAATGCCATTACTGCTCCAATCTGGCTCAGTCTATTCCTTACTAAAGCTACGATATGTTTGTCCCACGATCTTATTACTACCAAATACGATGTAAAAACATTTGCTGGCAAATCTTATCACGGCCAACAGGTTTCTCCAAATGTTGACCATTTCCTTTAGAATTGACTCACCGGCAGGCAGTTTGGTTAGCTGATCATTGCCCCACCTACACACTCTGTTACCGGAAGAGATGACCATTTTGCGACCAACATGAAAAGCAAATAGCTCGGAATACGGAAAGTAATGATAAAAGTAGATTATACGACATCGGCCTCTGTTGTGTTATATGATTTGAAGAAGACTTGAAAGAAATCTTCTTTGTGAGAGTGGCCAAAGGAACAGGATAGACTGCCGGCAAAAGCTTGGTAGAGGCAGAATTAATTGTAAAAGAACCTATTACGGATGTCAGGCAGATTTCACATACAAGCCTTTACCCTCCCACACCATGCTAGGGCAGAGAAACTGATGTTGATGACCGAGAGACTGCAATAAAATCAAAATGTGGAGCTAACCTTTTTGTGATGGGTATGAGAGTACGGTAGTAGTTCTACCTTGATTCATTACAAACAGAAAATAGATTTCATGTTTCTTTTATTTGTTATTATGAAATAATACTTCGTAGCTAAGTTTATCACTGGCCAGGAAATTCGGGGTGATTGCGTGCAATTTTGTGGAGGAATTGCAGGTGCACAACTATTGTCTGTTTGATGTAGGGGATTGCAAACAGGAGATGAAGTCATCACGATGCCGTGTGAAAAATTTCTTTCAATCGTGATTCCAATAACGTTATAACAAAGATATGTTGGAGAGAACCAGAAATTTCCTGAATCGAATTAGGAATGAAAATCATAGAATTCCAGTACTGAAACCTCTTCACTTTCTACATTTCCAATGATAAAAGCGATGACTTGTGTTTTGTGAAATTTATATGTTGTTGATGATGACGTTGTTGGTTGCATTGCGTGCTATTTCAATTGATCAGTCTTTGTTTTTTTTTCTTTGCAGGTTGAAGCTGGATTGGGAGAGGTGAGAAATTGTATTTATTGAAAGTCTTCAGAGTTCTTCTGGTTCCGTGTTTTACTCGACTCAACTGCATGACAAGCAAGATAAATGTTGCCATGCATCAAGTTGTGTACTTTTGTTTGCTGTTGGTTTATAATTTCACGTGTGTCCATGGTCCATCTTTTATAAGAAAAATATCTACCAGAACTTGTCATTTTCTGAGGCACAGCGTCTTGCCAAAACGTGTTAATTTGGTCAACTTGTCCAAATGATGGTAATCATTGATCACGTATCCATGAAGTGGTCAGGGATCCCACTAATTAAGCCCGTAAGAAGATGATGGATATGCAACAGGACTGCTTCTTGATGACACTTGCACATGATTGCTGATGATGTATTGGACACGGTGATGCGAGAGTTTGAATGATCGAGGTGACATCAAGGCCATGGTGGCGTTGGGTCGCTTTGTCTTCGTGGTTAAGTACGATAGCTACTTGGTCTTCGAAAGTGTCGGACTAGTAGTAAGAATATTCAACAATCGAAGACGGATGTTTTCCCAGTAACGATGATGTTTATAAACAAAAAAAAGAGTTTAAAGATGGAGTGGGGAGGTAATACCATCTTTGAATTGAACGACTTTCAAAACGTGAATTCCGTCTGACACTTTATTTTTCTAAATAAATCTCGAAATATACCGCTGGCCAAAATGTCACAATACTCGGCCTGGAAAAGGTTGCATGAGAGGGTCATATGGTCCCAGACTTTTCAGGGAATAACAAAGGCACAAACGTATCATCCAACTTAACAGTAATGGTAACTGTTGAGCCCTACAAACCACAACAACGATATTTTTCAGCCGAATCAAGAGTTAAACACCCCCAAGGTAATTGCTTGATTGTATATTTAAGGTTTATATTAGATTCCCCGCGCCCCCACCGTTTATCAGTCAAACAGTCTCATCACAATCATCTGCTATTTTCCAGTGTCTGAAATTACATTCCTTTTCTAAATTGGCTTGCTGATTTTCTAAGAGATTCGAATCTCTGCCCCTAGCGTGTTACTCTGAAATTGAAAATAAATGAGTTTCATTACGTTTCACTGCTGTGTGTAATCACTTGATGGGGGTTTCATCACATGCGACAATGAGCTACAACAAGAAATGGTTTAACATGCACGATATTGAGGTATCGTGGTGAATGTTTCTCTCTGATTTCTGATGTAGATTCGCCTATGTCACCAGACGAGAGATTTTCTCTCGTCACTCTGTTGAATGCCCGAAGGGAACGCGATTATAATATGTTATCTTAAATATTTGTTGTAAGGTGGTGGAGTTATTTGGTACAGATTCATTGACTACCCTTCCGTTAATCACTCCCAAATAATTGATAATATTTAGTTAAAATACACACGTAAGATCAGACTCATTAGCTAATTTTTCTCAAGCTGTACCTGACTGGCCTGTCGTATTATTAGGATACATCTTCAGGAAAACAATAAACCTCCTACCGAATAATTCATTGGCAATAAAGTTGTATAGGGAGTGTGTGAGAGACAGGACGTTGCTGGCTGAAAGCCAAAGTCGTCCTATCAGAACAGTGATTCAGACACGGTTCTAAATTAGACGTGTTGCTCATTGTCTTGTCTTGTTCGGTATGTAGTTGAGGAACAGCGTAGTTAATTCGACAGTATAGGCGATGAGGCGACGACCCACCCGGCGCCACTGGCTGTGAAAAATACATTTCACCATAATGACCATGTGCCATGAAGAACTTTCATAGGTCATGTACATGTACTTGTATCTAGCTAATTAGCAATGTGTTGTTCACTGTCTTAACTCGTACCAACTCGAAGGGAGTGTTCCTCTATAGCTACAAATGGTTGTGATTGGCTAAAGATTACGTCACGATCACCAATATTCAGAGACAATTTTCAATAATAATCAGTTCAACACAATCCTTTCAAGCGCCTTGAATCACTCTGCAGACCATCCCAGAAACCTGTCACTGACACCTTCAAATCTATTAAATTATAGAGGAGGAAGCGCATCAACATGTTATTAGCTTGCTATTACCCCGTTGTCTAGTGACCAGGACATGGCAATTATCCAGGATTAGCTGTTGAGCCAGGCAATTATTTCCGACATTCAATCATCGCCTGATCAGCGAATCAGCGGAATCATACACAAATATGCGCTAATTGAGATTATTACGAAGTTCCTATCTTTGATATACTCACAAATTGTTTCGGGAGACAACACACTTGGCCGGATACGACTGTATCAATTTGGAGATTTCTCCATTGATACGTCATTGCGATATCCATATGATGCGTTCGTCAGCTCCCAACTAGTTTTCCCGAACCAGACCAATTTGGCCACAACTAAGTTACTGTCATGATATGGTAGGACTTTCTTGATTTGGGTAATTATGATATGGAATGAATATGTGTACTTCGCTGATTGATTGATCAAAGAACTGCGCTGTACAGTAACTCTGTAACTACATTAGCAATGGCTGTCAGTAACTTTCGGTCCTCCTCTTTAAAAAAAATCCTAGTTGTCTTGGCTGCGGCCATCTAGGAATACGCTAATATGGATGGAAACTCTCCCGTGTGGATTGTGGCCATATGGGTATTTTCTGTTTTTTTCATTGTAAAGATGTTCAAAACACTTTAATTATCTTGTCAAATTAAAGAAGTTCGAAACACTTTAATAAGAAACACTTTGATAATCACCAATATACATTAAATTATTTTTCTACTAGTACATCATATTCTATTGACAGTGTCAGTAATTCTTTGAAGCATATCGCAATATAGATGTATCTATAATGTGTTGTCGCAGTACCCAGTTTTAACATCACCGATACAGATAGATATATGCTGACGTCACGGCGAATTGGGAAAGCTAAAATATGCCGAAACAATATAAAAGCAGTACCTAAAATTAAACAGCTGATTCTGTGACAAAAATAATTTTTTCCAAACCCTTCAAGAAATATCTTAGCTGAGTTCTAAAATAATAATATTATGGTTGTAACAGGTAAGTTAGCTCTATTATCATTTAAAAAAACCAAATCATGTTAAATCATCAGACTGGTGCAAACTTCAGCAGTAATTCAATCGCGCAATAAAAGTCCCCAACGCTCTCCTAACTCCTTTAACATAATTAGGCCGATGAGACAGCAAGCAGTACTGATGTCATGCATTACAGGATAACCAATAAATTAATTGTTGGTAAATCTCTTGCTTATTGGGTGTGTGCATTGCAGCTACATTCTCTGCCTAGTATACCAGCAATTCTCTTGTAATTGCTTGGATACAGTACGCTACGCTAGCTGCGAATTTATTGTGAAATCTACGACAGTTTTCATTAAGAATGAGGTGAATCACGTAATTGCCAAGCAATGGCTTCAAAGTACTGTTTTGGTTTTGCGCTACACATTTACTAGTTATTATTATTATTATTATTAAAAACATTTTTATAGCGCTTAACGTTGTTAAAACTTCTAAGCGCTTTACAATTTATAATAAAACATGACATTAATACATGATAGAATAAAGTCATTACTAAAGAAAACGTGCAAAGGATTCAAAAGAATTTCTTAAAAATATGAGTTTTTAGTGCAGTTTTAAAACTCTGGCCACGAACACTATTTGGCAGCTCATTCCATAGCTTTGGTCCCCTTCACTGCGAATGCAGAGGAGCCTATCACCCGGTTTGTGCGGACTTCCTTACACAGACCCATTGTACTTGATCGCAGTGAGCGTGAGGGTTTGTAAACTTCTAAGCAGTCTGCGAGATATTTTGGTGCGTTATCATGTAGACATTTGTAGACCATTAGATTAACCTTGTACTCAAGCCTTGCCTTTAAAGGAAGCCAGTGGAGTGCGCACAGAACCGGAGTGATATGATCCCCTCTGGACACCCCAGTGACGAGACGAGCTGCCGAGTTTTGAACCAGTTGTAGCTTCCGCACATTGGCATCAGAGATGTTATATAGCAGACTATTTGCGTCGTCCAACCGCGAGACAACTAAGGTCCGCACTGCACTTGTTGCTGCTGATTTACTGAGCAAAGATCTTATCTTGCTTATACGATAGAGATGGAAATTTGCAGCACGGCATACATTGTTAACATGCGTTAATTGTTGTTATTCTTATTTTGTATTCACGTAAAAGTGAAATCATGGTCAGGTGGTTTCAGATCAAATTTTGGAATATCATATGGCCAAAATCATGGTTAAAACTTATAACACCCTTTTTTACTCTGCCCCCTTGCTACTACGGGTAGTGCTAGCTAATACCAAGTCAATTAATACCGTATTGATTTGATTTCTTTTTTCATGACTAAAGGCATTAAGTCACATTTGAAATGTATTGATATTTAATTCTTCTATGATATTCTTCATCATGGAATCAATTGAAATTCATTTCTTTGTGTTTGTGACTGACCTGCGTCACCAGTTTAATTAACTAATGCAACAGTAACTCCTGCACTTAATTGATCTAACTGTACTCGTGCCAACACTACTGATACCAACAAGTGCATATCCGGGAGAGAGGCAGAGATCATCAAAATAATATTATTGGCATAGCTTTGTGTGACAATTGTTGCCGCGTAACGGCAATGTACGATGGCAGGGAAAGGACATAACATGATTTTTTTTAAATTCTAATTTTTTTTCATTATCTGGATCGATCGAGATATGATCTCAGGTGATCGAGATATTTCAGGAATTTTTTTCATGTTAAAAAACAAATCATGGGAGGTTCCTTTCCTAGCCACCGGAGCAATGTTCTAGTAGTACTGAGATCATAGAAGCACAGGAGAAAAGACCCAGAGTAACATTATTGGCGGCACGTCATGTAGTTCTTTTGACAACCTTCAAACGATTAGAAAGACTTGAGAAAGAGAGATCAAGAGATATGCGTTACTCAGATCAATCACCAAGAGGTCTGGGTATCGATGATGGAATCGAATGCCAGATAAATCGTTGATGCACTGTATGTTTGCCGTTCTAAAGCTGCTTATCATATCTTGTGCTACAATATGAGTCAGTAGAGCGTATGACAGGAGTTGGTGCTTCCTGTAAAAGGTGTCAAGGCAGAAGGAAAAAAGTGGCTTATTGAAATACTGCTACATTGATGGATGGGTGGTATTTTTTTTTCTCTGAGATTTGACGAACACATGGAGGCGAATTAGCAATGTCACACTCTTCATCAATGTATTCGATCAAATGTTTATCATTCGTATGTCATTCTTTGAAGTATGATTTTGGTGTTATTTCTTTGCTCTCATATTGTTCATCATGTTTGCCTTTTTTAAAGCATTTACTAAATCTTGGACTTCTCTTACATTGTGTAAAAATTTTGTCAAAGACAAAAACGTGTGTCTGCAAGATCTCAATGAGTTAACGTTGGGCTATTTATTACGTTCTGAATAACCACTTTCATTACTTTGGCCAGTTAATTACTCACGGGGACAGTCGTAAATGGTCAATCAATAAAGAAGTTTAGGTCTATCTAACTCCTACAACCCGTGAGAACTTCTTTCTTCAGGTTAATTCTCTATTGGCTGGGTAATGCTGGAAGGCACATGCCTTGGCTGGTCTATATCTTCAAGATACAAGTCCGACATACACGCAGAAAAAAAACTGGATGTGTCGATGGTGATCATAGTCAAAAGAACATTGGTGCATGTTTTGTCATAAACTTTGCCCTGTGTGATAAGTGATATTTCTGGTCTTTCGGGTGTATAAAGAAGTGATAGACTGCACAGGGCTCATGAGATCACTTCACAGCTAGGCTTAAGTCTGTGGCTCAAAAGGGATACGAGAGCATCAATTTAGGAGTCAAGAGCTCTGACCACTGCACATCCAAGTGATGGCCTCTTGTCCCCAAGGGAACTCTGACCGTTTGCCTGTTATTATGATGGCCAATTATGAGGCACAATGCAGAATGAACCGAAATAAAAAATTGGCTCATATACTAAGTATTCTTTTTCTCTATGGCATCCAGCTTTATAATAAACCGAACTTATTGGAGTATTTGAAAATGACCTTGACCTTGTCCTAGCCAATTCCAGGTTAACGAACGCCATGTGAATACTAATTATTGTGCACATAATGCATCAGAAATCCCCTGGTTATTGTTTGCATGGTAATGGCTATTGGCAGGCTCATCCGTGTTACTGATGCATACCAACGGCATGTGGTTGAAACTATTCAGCGTTAAACGCGAACAAGCTAGAAATATCTGATTTTGTGCAGTGACTGCTAAAAACAGGAAGCTGCAATACTAGTGTTTTGCACAGTGTTGTGTTCAAATCCATTATTAAAGACTTTGCTGACTTCTGATCAACTTGAGTTTGATGATACATATGATTTAGTTGCCATAATTTTGCCTGTATGATCATCATAAAATTTACATGGCACATAGGAAAGTATCAAATGTACTTTCGGTGCAGAGATAGAAAAAATACAGGTTACTGCCATTGCATTACGTTACATGGTAGAAATAAAAACGGTATTAACTTTGCAAAGTGTCTGAAGTACATAGTGCATGGTATCATAATGCCTTACATCGAATCCTATCAATTGAGAAAATCTCTATTGTAATCCTCAACTTCCGTCTTTTAGAAAGCAGAACGCTGATCAAGGCAGTTTTTGCATGAACCCGACAGACAGATAATATCAACTGCTGATGACACTAATAAAATATGCAATATCAATTGAACTACGAGATTGTGGTTGCTCCTCTTTGTTTAATAGAATGAACGATCAACCCACCAGCATCAAGTTCTGTAATGAATCCCATTTCAATAATTCTGTATTGATAGTTTACAAAGCTACTACAGCTAATGCTAACATCAATGCTATACCCAATGCTGATGCTAGTTTAATTGATCTCCCGCGCTAGGCTACGAGGTGTCGCCCTCTGTAGCGCTGTACCCGCTGTCGAGGCAGTGTCTCTGTGATGCTTCGAGCCGTAACAATAGCAACGAGTGAAAGAGCACACGGGATAGTGCCGCAGTCTGAAGAATGGATTAAATGACCGAGGGAGACTATTAAGGTTCGGATAGCACTTATTCGCCATGTATAGGATGTACTGAGATAATTTCAATCACATTATACAGTTTATTCACATATACATTAATTGGAATTTATAAATGTAAGTATCATCATAACTTTATTTTATCTATAGAAAAGTACATTTTCCCTAGTTTTTAGACAGGCGACAGTGTGTTTCAGATTACATTGGAATTTATGTGCAGTGTAATGAAATCCTTCCATTCAATGTTTAGAGTCAATCGCACATCTCTTAAAAGAAAGTAACCCTTACACGTATTTATTTATTGGTGACAGTCTGTAACAGTCTGTAACAATTTTGTATCATATGGGATGGATATCATCAAAACGAATTTTTAACGTAACCGTTCCTTCAAAAAGGGGTTTCTCTTGCTCCTTTAAAATTTAATTTAATTCAAAATCATCTATACGGTGAGTTATAATAGTTTCAGTTCTTGTAGAATTATCTAATGATGTATTTCGTTGAAGGTGAATTAACCTCATACTTACAGACATGACATACCCTCTTTTTGACACTTGAAGTAATAAAAGAAGATAAATCAACCGAGTAGATAAAATCATTTATTTAAACAGAAGTAGCTTTTGATTTTTTGATTGTAATTTTTCTGAAGTTTATATATCAGGTCATTCAAGTTATGTGATTGCGTTAAGTACCAAGTACCAAGTGTGTGCTCTTTCTAAGAAATAAGATCAATACTCAATGATAAGCCCATCCCATTTTTTCTATTACATGTGCATATTGTGTTATGTATTTACTGATTTGAGTTGAGGAAAACTGGCTTTTAATAGAAACATAGTATATTTTCCGTTGATCATTTACCATGTCACTTTTGATAATTTTGGGGATAATTTTTCTATCCGCTGTCTTATTTCCAAAGCTTTTAAAAATGTTCAGTCGAGAAATGTAACTATACATTATTATTTTACAAGATACATTGCCTCGCTAAGTATTAAATTTAAAACTCTTTTTGTTGGGAATGAGACTTGCACGGTATATTTCTGGAGGGATGAAGGGGAGAGTAGAACAGAAGTGTCGTATCGAAGAATATAAATTTATCTTTTCCTTGGAAAATGGCAAAATGTTTGCATTAAAAATGTTAAAATCTGAAGTCATAATTGAACACCTGTTGTTGCAGCATCTGTTTTCACTGCTGCAGGGTAGCATTTTGCAGCGTTCTTTTGGAATTAGAGACATTCTATTTTAAAGCTGTAATGGATTATCTGTTGTTGCAGCCCCCGCTAATGTTGCTGCAGCCTTTAAGAAAATTTCTTCATCGCTTCACGGAACTTCAATACAGTCATGGAGATCAAATGAATGAGCAGTATTTTCCTATCGATTCCTTTCATGTGCTATAGCTATTCTAAACTGAAGATAAATTACGCAGTTTGCAAAAATACCCTCTCTTCCAAGGAGTAGAATAACCCTTTTTTGGACGTGTCTTTAACTGAAAATCAGGGTCATGATATTGTGCTAGCCAGTTAGGTAAACAAATCAATGATTTGACTGGAAAAAGAATTATATATCATGATATAAGTTAGCGATTAAGCAGAAAATACTCCTCATTCATCAAAGATCTGCTGCGATATCTAAAACTCGGTTCTATTTCAAATTCCTAATAGGTTTTTCAATGGTTCTTGGATTTTCAATTATACAGAATGGCAACAGTAATGACCACTTGTCTCTGTTAGTTTGTATAATTGAAGGTGTATTGCGAGAACAGAACGGCCAAATGTCATATTTCAAATGTTACTTTGTCGATATTTCATTTTGATATTTATTTTTGTCGCTATTCATAAAGAATTGGAGGATTTTGCCTTGAGCTATTTCTTAAATTGTATAATTAGTCAGGTTCAGGAAACGAAGTCGAATTCACCAGGAATACACTCAATTGCCTTGACACGAGGAAAATAGATATAGATTTCTGGTGATAAATGTCGCACATCGAATCGAAACATATGTCATTTTCTTCAATAAATTTAAATCGATATTTTGCCCAATCATGAAAAATACAAAAAAGACTGAAAATAACATCGACGACATTGACTTTGTGATGGGTGTTCTTTTGATATCTGTCCAGTTATTTGATCTAAAGCATCGCATTTCAAGCAGTCTACTTTCTGATTGGAATCATAATTGATTTCATGAGCTATTGATAACTGTATGTAAAGTTGCAGGAAATGAAAGCCAAACAGAAATAGTCTTATATCGTGTGCTTGAAATATCATACTGATGAAATCAATTCGATGCCAGGGTTGGTTTGCCTAAAACTGTTTTGAAAAGGATGATGTTGAGAAGCTTATTATTTGGTGTAAATGGAGTATTTGATCCAAAACAGTCTGTGATTCATGATTTGAGCAAACTGGTGTCGGTTCACAAAATAAAGTGATGCTTTGATCAGAAATGTAACAAACGTGTTATCTGGAGTGATCATAAAAATATTTCATTGGCAATTCTTTTTTTCTGTTGCAAAAAATCTCGACCCGTATTGGATAGCTGAACACAACCTATTTCTTATATTGACATATTGCTTCCATGCATATTTTCGTATTTTTGGTACTCCTTCGGCGTTTTCATTAGCCGATGAAATTGTACAATATAATGATCAGTTTTAGATGATGACATTTTGATGCGAGAGGTGAACATGTATCTCAATTTGGTTGTAAGAATCAGAAGACTTTGAATGACAAACCCATTGTGGTACTGTTTTCGTTAGACAAGAACATGTTGTTGGACACAAATTTGTACTATCATACTGTCTTTGTTTTTGCTGTTGCTTCACCAAGCTACTACAACAACATATTTGATTGAGAAATATATTTTACCGCTTTTAACATTCACTGCAAGCTTTAAATGGTTAATACGAATCAGTTTCCCGATCCTGGGTTTAAAGTTTCAAAGTACAATATCATCCCGAATTGGTTTCCCTACCCTGCGCGTATAGTTGCAAAGTACACTATCAACTAGTTGCTCTATGTTTATCCTTTATCAGCTATAATCCTCTGTACCACTAATGCATCTATTAGTCGAATTCCCATGCCATTTCGAGCCATTTATGAACTGGTGTTAGTGCTATCAGGGGACTTGCGATTTTTTTATTGACAAGTACATTTCCTTGGTAAAACGTTGGCAGTGATGTTTTTAATTTATAAACGATGAAATCAATATAAATCTTCTTTATGGTAATGCATGTCACGGTAAAAATTAAGACATAAACTATTTTTTGTCGACATATTTCCTCTTTGGGTACAGTTTTTCTGTTTTTGGCCGATTTTGATTTTTTTCTCCGCTAGAGCTGTCTTATAATATGACGTGATATGAAATTTACATTGCTTGGGATTAAATTTGAAAGAGCTAATACATGTAGAGAAACCCGGAAAAAAAGAATGTAAAAAGACCTTATTGGCAGCAGCAGCTTTGGTAGTGCAAATAAAGCCCCGAACAAACTTTTCCGCTTTCCTTTACCAGAAAATAAAAAAGAATTGCAAAATGCGGTGGCATAGACTTTAGCGTCACTGTGCATGTATACCAATACTATTACAAGTATCAACACGCCTTTCAAATCCTAATGTTGATAACGCTTCGGCTGCCGCAAAACATGTTGAAACGGCAAACTAAGCCACTTGATTCACTTTCCAAATGGTTGCTTCACGTTCCGATGAAAAGATTTGTTGGAAATATGCTCGGATTTTTTTGTTCATATTCAACTTGCAGTGGAAATTACCACTTTTACCACATCATAATAAGCCTGATAATAGTCGCTTACAGCATAGATTCTCAACCATCTCAGAAGCAGGGCTCATAAGGGAAAATTTGTGCTGAGATTGATACCATGCAGTTCCATTGTAGCATAATGTACGTAACGGAGACAATACACCTTCTATTAATACAATGTAGGCTGCATCTCATCATTACTTGCAAAGATGTATGCCGTCAGCGAAATTGGCATATAATCTTCGTGCCCCAAAAAATGTCATAAAAGAACCTTTGATCATGGGAAACGTGAATACGTTATCATCGCTATTCTAGCAAGTTAACGGGAACATAGAACCTGCAGATTCTTGAAATAAATTATGAGTTAGGTAAGACAGTAGGTTTCTTCTGTCGTGACATTGTCGTACCCTCCAGCAAAACTACTTTCTGTCCCAACGACTATTCAGACATTTTACATCTACCACTGACATTTCACTCATGGGTTTGGCGCCGTGAGATCACGGAAAAAACAGCTTTCTGTATGACAGAAAAAGGAATTAGTCCGAGACCAATGATTTTTAGCCAATACCGCGCTGTCAGGTCTTTTTTGACGTGCCGAGCAACGTATAGTAGGTTCAGTTGTTATTGCATTAGCTTTGATACGGGTATACTGACTCTCACAGGTGCATCTTCAGCATGCATTCCGTTTCATGCCATCTTTCAAACCATTCTTTGGAACCTAGTGCGATATCTTCCGATGTAGCGCTATGATCGGTTTCATGCCAACGCGGAAATCTTTCTCTCCGTGCACTCTGGCATACCGTGCACTAAAAAACGCCATCCAGTAGCTGTCGAGGACTGTCCCCTTTCAGTACGCTTGGATTGCTTATGATAGCATAAAAAAGGAGGCAGCTGTTTGTGTGACAGGAGTTAGATTAGGAAGATATCACAGGTTTTCTCTAAGGAACTTCCAGAGCAACGATGACATAAGGACAACTTGATCACCTGTATGCTGCAGCATGTCTTTGTGGTGATTTGTATGGCATGGTTCTTCAACATGGTAACGAAATATTGTGGCATGAGAGTCACTGGGACACCAGACATTGCTCATCCTTCGTCAGCGCTACAACCCGGACGAGGATAATCAGAATGAAAGCTAAATCGGATTCAAAATACGGAGGCGTGGCTTTCATCAGACTCAATTCAAAACGGTCATCACAATCCCATACATGCCCCCTTTCCGAAGCCCATCTACGAACGTTGATAAACATGCTCAATAATTTTCAGTACGGGCGCCCAGCATATGAAGAAATTAAGTCAAATTCGATTTAGATGTGAACACAGCACTATAGAGAAGGTCCTAACCTAATTAGGAAAAATTATCATCCCCTGGAGGAAATGTCATCAGTCCTCATGGCTCCATTGACAAGGCACTCTTAGCCCCAGTGACGCTGATGAATCTATGGTGTCCGAGCGAACTTTTCTTGAGCGCCAAGATAAATGAGTCTATTCTGTCGCCACTAGAGACAGGTCAGTGAGATTATTGATCCGGGCTACTGAAGCAAGTGAAAAAAGTCATGTCATGTAGCGGTAACGTAAATAGTGTTGGATTCACATGGTGGAAGAATCAACTTCATTACTTGGTGTCCAGAGGTCAAGAAATACTTTATAGCTTTGTAGATTTTTTCCCGTGCCATTGGCATTGCAAAGTAACCAACGTGACTTGGGTGTAGGTTATCATGACATATTTTCTGCACTAGCTGACGATGTTGTCAGTTCTTTGTGCCAATTCTATGCATAAACACCCTGATGTTTGTAATATGCGGAGACGGTAGAGTTTCGTTTAAATTTTTATTTAGATGTAGAGTATCTAAATCCCTCTGAATGGTCCGCCAACAATAACCACATTTTCAAGCAAGTTCTTTACTTCCACGTTATATGTACTCTTGAACAAGAAATAATTAACGTACATGCACGTTCTTTCTTTGGGTTCTTAAACTTTCATATTTTACATGCGAAGCAAAGAAAGCACTGACTTCCTTCCCTGAATTCTGTACACTTTAACAATGATATCATTCAAGCAGTGTCACATGCATCCTTCTGTTTTCTCTAAAATCAATTGTAGCGTGCACCTAGCTATTACTGGGGTTGAGATAAACGAATTAGTTCTTGAACATTTCAAAAACCCTATTGATTTTCATAACAAGTGAATTTCCTCTACACTCGGTCTATGGAAACCATCTCCACTTGCTACGTGTACTGTGTACTAACCGTACAAGGGAGAGTGTTGACAAAGTTGGCTATGGTATTCAGTACGTAACAGACGAGCACTCAAATGGGAATTTCATTTCAGCTCATCATATAATGGTACTTACAGCTCCATGCACGCTGGTATCACGCCAGACATGCGAGGACGTCCCAGGTGGATGCGAAAATATCACTCTGTCTTCAATAGGTTACATGACTAGAAAAACTGATATCGCAATAGGGCCACAAACTACGGCTGAATGGCTCTGACATGAGTGGTCGTGTGATAAAGATTCTTAACCGTTTACCATTATCTTGACTCGAGACAAATTAGGGCATCCAGAAGATGGAATGAGGTGGCGAGCAAATATACCCAGACTCATAAATATTGATGGGATGAACACGATTAACGGGATGCCGTTTTTGCATTTTAGGTGAAGGTTATGGACGTATTCAAGCTAGTTCTGCGGTGTAAATGGGCCCTTACTTAAAAATGTTACAGCATGGTAGAGCATGTTATTAACAGGTAGTTTGTGTAGTAGTGATTTGGTTTTGTGAATATTAAATAATTTACCCCTTACAACTTATGCGCTTTAAACAGCATTATACCGGGTAAAATTAAAAACAAAAATAAAATATTTAACTTTGGAAATATTCAACTTTGGACTTTGGTGACTAAAATCAGAATGCCTGGGTAGAATGCCCCATCTATTCTATCCTCCATCTTTTTTTAACTGCAGCAATTCTGCCGCTACTTTTTCCACAGAGTAAGTGAAAAAAATGGGACGGATGGCCAATCAGCATCCGTCGGGAGTTGATTAATGGCAGATTGGTTATCCTAACGTCAAATGATTTGCTCAGCTTCCACATCATGCGTTAGGACGATTGTAATCCCACAATGGCCATTACGATTAGCCATCTGAAATCAACTGTATAATCTGTACGATTGAAGTAAGCTATAGAAACGATGATGGCTGGAGAAAAATGTCTCCTAGCCACAAACATGACACATATGCCAATCGCTTCTACGTAAAGTGTGTTAGATGGAACCAATTGTAAATATGTCAAAGTCCATATCGCTAGCAATATGTCTCCCTGCTTTGATGGCCACTGGAAGTCCCATATAATGTAATGTCATTTTGAATTTGGATGATATTAAATGACAGATGGGAGGGGGATGAATCCATTGGATTGCTAGATATTGAATGGCTCGAATTGAGAATTCTAGTGACTGCACCGGGATCTGGATTTGGTTCAGTGAGGACTGCAATCATATTGAGAAAAGTATTCCCTTGAATGGTTGACCAAATCTACCATTGATTAAAATGATCCAGTTTAACTTGAATTTACAATTTCGATTGGAAAATGCTGTTCTTCTTAAAAAAACACAATAACAAGCAAGTTGGTGATGTTGAACCGTGTCAGAACTTCTCATCACGTTTAGGTTGACAGATTATTTTAGTTCAGGACCCTTTTACTTGGTTATCAAACAGTTTCTCCATGGCCTCGTCCAAGTCAACCCCTTTGTCAACAACTTGTCCCATAGTTATTAGAGTTAGCTATTAGTATGTTAGGGACCTCATCTCCTTTCCTGTCATGACTTTGCATCCGAATAAAGACACTAAGATATTGATCCAATAATCCAAGCCGACGTATTCACGATCTCAACACCACTTGGCTAAGACCGACTCTTATTAACCAGTCACACCAATGGCAATAAAATCACCTTTAATTCCCTTGTGCACACATCATTGGACTTGGGTGGAATCTGAATTACCCGGTTCTGAATCATATAGTTGAACAATGACTTTGTCTCATATAATGTGACTTGAGGGTTGGGTCGGAAAGAAGCAACCAATTGCTAAGGCAAAGAGATGACACTAACTTCCACATTTTTACTGGATTGGTTCATATCCAGCCAAATATTGCTGTGACGACGAGTGACATTTGATTGTGATGAAGATATGCTCCAATTTTTCCTTGAGTAACCATGAACCATTTAACTGTGTCTATAGCCAGGCGCTGGCACTGAGCTACTTCTCACATGCCTTGCCGTGTACATTTATCCTCTACATTCTTCTACAGTGCGACTTGTTTTCCAGGTGACGAATTGATTTGATTTCAAGCTAGTACTATCGTTTGCCTCAGCACTGCTCTTCCCTGTATGTGTGTTCATGAGAACACTTTGTCAATTGCCTGTCCAGCGATTAGCTGCGATTCCAATGGTGTGGTTTTCACAAGTGATCCTTATTGCACAGTTAAGGGTTTGTCGGCTTGACACTCAACGCTCAAGTGACACAAACTACGTTTAAAGTTTGATTACATGAAGTAACAGTGGAAGGTGAGGCAAAACTGAGAATATATTACATGTGCCTACTCTAACACTTTTCACCACATTTCTGCGGTTCCACCCGTCTGCTGATTGCAGATTTGGCACTCGATCAAAAAGGAACTCCGTCTTCCAATTAGATTATGTTCTGCAGACCTTAAACTAAAGAGCGACTAAGATAATCCACTTCAGATTGGGCATGTGTTAATTGGACACCTTTCGCTGAAGTGACCATCTTGCTGAAGCCATTCTACCCCAATAAAGTGTCCATAAGCTGTTGTCGATGACTGGTAAGGGTGTGAGATAATGTGCGCTTCTCACACCACCTCATTACGAGGAATTGGTCCCCGAGGCGGTGCATGGCTCTGCATGTGGATCGTGGCTTGACTCATCGAGACGGAGAAGGATAATTAACAAGAGATGGTTATCTTGACCATATTGATGACCATATTGTGTATTGTCTTTATCAAATTGCCTCACTGCTGAGTTTGGGGAAGGGAGATTAAAGCTGACATCTTGTTTGCTGACCTCTCATTTGCTGCATGAGACTGTGTTCGCCAGCACTTCTAGCATACTGTCAACAATATGTGCCTTTCAAGTTTGTTCTCCTCAGATGTTATGATCCATTTCTTACAACTAATTTCCGCTTTTCCAAACAAAGCAATTGCATTTGCTTGATTACTTTGTACACATTTTCATAATTATTCTGCGTTTTCCGCCTATTTATATATATTTTTTATAGCGTCACTGCTTTAGTTGCAATGGATTGATAAAATATTGTTTATTTGTGAAGGCGCTAAAAACTAAACGTTCTCGGCTTTGGGGTGAAATTGTTCTACCTGAAAAAGTTCATGTCCATCGAATCTCGTCTGAGTCGTTTCATAGATGCAAAGGAATTGTTTATAAAGCAGTTAGAACACTTGGCAATAATAATCACAGGAATGCTATATGAGACACTTTACTAACTTTTTAATCAAACAATCGTCTACCAGACTTGCTTGTTACGACATGCATTCTTCTCATCTTTACCTGGGACATTTTTTAAACAATGCATCTCCATGCCCACTTGCTTCCGCTGATCACACTGAAGGGCCACGAGGGGAGAATCTCCTGACAAAACAAGGAAACCAGACCCACTTGAGAGCATCGGCGCATATCCCATGGAAGAACTGAAGGACCCTCTGTCTCCTTGCATGACAACCTGTTGGCTGGTTTAATGGACTCCGAGCTCATAACTGTGGTAAAAGTGAACAATTGAGGTGGGATGTGTCAGGGGAAAAAAGGATGTTTAATTGCACTCAACGCTGATCAGTATAGGTGCTGGGTGTTTTTAAGTTGCTTTGGTAGAAGTTTGTGTCTGAGTTGCAACAATTTTTGATATATGAGCATGCTGGTATCTTTCTGGTTAAGTCGTCAATAAGCAACCACCAGAACTACCTATTCCATATTGAGTGACGATTACTGAATGTGAACTAAATGAAGTGCAAGTGTGTCGGTTTGGTAAATTACATTGAAGCAGCACTTAAACTCGATGCAAGCTCTCTTGAACTGCTTTAAATTAGAATGTACTATTGCTCATAGAAATAGTGCAGCAGTGCCTAGGTTGTAAAACGTTTTCTCAATCAGTGCAGTGATGTAATAAATTCCTAAACTAGGATATGCAACTCAATTATTAACATGAAAAAAAGCCAACGATAGGAGTTTCGGTTTAAGTAGCTGTTCAAAGAAGTTGGCCTTTTGTTCATGGCCCTTTTCTTTCTGACAGTCGATACTGGTGTATGTAGTCAATCGCAAAGTTTGTGTTGTCATCCTGCATCACAATGAAACTTATTGCTTTATTATTGTAAATAGTTTGATGAAGTTTAAAATCAATGAAGTGTTATTTTCGAAGCTGAACTTCTCTTCATTTTTTTTACTCAGTGACATTTAATTTCTTTCCGTCAAGCACAGCAGTGACAAGGATGATGGGTTATGTCTTTCTATAACAAGAATGATCAATACGCCCAGCCAAAGGCCTATTTTTGAAGAAACAGGAAGTACTTTGGTACATTTTCAAAACCCACGAAAATCCACTTCTGTCATATATTTGAACGGTGGGATAAATACCCTTTAATATGGGACGTGCTGCAATCCTCAACGGGGTCTAACTTCTCTTGTATGCACTTCAAGAGAACAACAACATAGGATTGCGTGTGTAAAACAGAAAACTTGATTAATGATTCACGACACGGAAAATAATGAGAACTCAATTAGAATGCATACAAACCAGATACTCGGTCACATGATCATGAATAACTAATATCAATGACCATCCCTCAGTTAGGTTGATGAGCGCGACTGAGATTAGCGACTAATAAGTACATGCAAGGTCAGCTCTGAGCTTTGTTCTCATTTGTTTCATGGCTTCACTCTTAGCATGGTAATGAGAGACGTTATTGTTCGAAGCAAATTGACTTCGGCAGAAATGATAGCTCTTGGCTAAGAAGAAACTACATAATGATCAGACTTTGCTGAATATTTCTTTTGACTGTTCATGTACACCTTTGGATGCATCTCTATATCACATGCTGATGACTAGCTCTTGGCATGCGACTTTTATTTTCACATACCACAAAGGTTCAAGTGTAGCCCTCACCCTATAAACATATGTCTAGGTAGTGGGGAAGGTTTGGGTGGCATCTTGTGGCACAAGAGTAATTAAGCTGTGAATGAAAGGGTGTACATCTCACTCTCACAAGGGTTAAGTGTAAGTGCTCGACCCGTAAGCAAATGTCTATGTAGCTCCAATACGTGTGATGAAGAGTACTTGATGAGGATCCTGCTACTACCATGTCATTTATGCAGGAAAGCACTCGACATGGGGACGATGGGGATAAGCTCAGCTCACATCAGCGTAAAGATGAGACAGTGGATTAGCTAATGTATTGACACACTCACACAGAAAGATTCGATTTGTCTGGGCACCCCATTAGAAACATTGAGAAATTTCTGTTTGAGGATAGGAGCTGAACTTGGGTTGTCACCTCATGATGTGTCAAGTACTGGTTTTACTTGAGTCAACTTACACAAACGATGAGTGTGGTACCCGAGTAAGTTATAAGTATGATTGCTGTCGTTCCTATTATTACATAATTACATGACCATCTACAAAGTTTGTTTCCAAAATTCATCTTAATTATCTGGCTGTCACACTGTTTACCCCCGCTTTGGTATCTATCATTTACTGTTCCAATTATGGATTCTCAAATTTATGTCTGATCCCAGATTCCCTTCTTCCCCTCCGCATCAATGTTTGTTCGGAAAATGAGCCGGTTTTCTATTTTGTCCCTCCTGATTGAGGGTCATATTCGACTGTTGACTGTTCTTGTCCTGGTGCAGGGCTGTTTTGAAAATGTGCCAGATTTCCATATTTGTTCCTCAGTTTGATATTTAACTGTCACGTCCATGTACATAATGTACATACCTGTTTCTGACTCAATGTTGATATTGGGAAATGAATCATGGAAACCATTAGCAAATCACTCATCGATTCGACAACATTATTGTTATGATCTCTACCTTGCCCTAGCCAATTCACAACGGTAAATAAATCACTTATTAAATGATGAGCGTTATAACATGTATTTATTCGCCAGCATAATTTGTATCCGGGATCTGCAGTTAAGTGGTGGAAACAATCAACTTGATCAGTTTTATGGGAATAAATGGCGTATTCATGGCGACATATTCATCAATGGCGTACCACGTACGGCATGGGGACGGCGATTTAATGCTTTCCCTACGTGTACTGGCACAACCTTGTATTGAGGGGGTTGTTCTGGTACGACAAAGCCAGAATGTGCTGGGAAGGTCGTTTAGTGGAGATGTTTTCAAAGCGACTCATCAGTTGTCATTCGCAATAGTAACTACTGATAATACTGTGGACACTCTATTACTGATTTGTATGGAAATGGTGACATGCATGCACTCACAACCTTTGTTTTACAAATCAGAGAAAAATTCTGATAAAATAAAACGACAGTGAACCGCCAGGCAAGGATCGTCGGCAAAGAGGCAGACATTATTTCTTGTTGTAGAGAGGAGACGCAAAACATATATCTATTTTCTGCACTTAATGAAACATGATCCATGTTTGCCTTTGTTTTGTGACAGCATATGCTGTACAACAATGTTTGTACTCTTTCCACCGGAGCGAATTGAACATCAAGAGTATGGATTCTAAGTGGCTTTTAGATTTTGATACGTTATATGACTAACATATCTCTAGTATGTACACAGAGAAAATGAAAGGAGACTTGGTAACACTTATATCAAATTGTCTGGTCTTTCGTAAAGGCGCTGTAAAGTATGCATTTATGGTTTTCAGTTTGTGGCATATAGAGATTGTGAAGATTGGGCTCCTAGAGTGTATCAATACGATAGTTCCGAAACGACGTGAAAAACCGTTTCCAGAAGGTACTCCTAAAACTTTCATTATTATCAATTTATACCCTTCTGAAATGTATTACTAATAAAAAGTTATGTACATGTATAATGCGTCGTTCGTCTTATCCAAAACCTTGGTCATAGTGATTCTTAAGACTATTTCTATTACTCGCAATACATCAAAAAATGTTATACAGTTGCACACTTGGTACTATGAAATAACATCATTAATTAAATTAGCCGTCGAAATGTCGAGTGTTGTTTGCAAATCATTGCTAAATCAATGATCCAGTACAGTAAATAACATGAACCAAAATAGTGTTTATACAAATAGAATTATGAAAAAAAAAACATACAAAAATTTTCTTTAGGCTTCAAATATCTAAGTGAGTGCAATCTAAAATTTGTTTACGAAAGTAAACACAGACAGTTGCCAGCCAATAATTATTCCATACTTTATTCCAGAAGGGCGTATTTCTTTTCGAGTGTTGTGTATTCGCTCAAAAAACAACTCATTACACAAACACGTTTCCAGACGTTTAACAAATAACCTTTATTTTTCCTTTTTATGCAGAAGAATTCGATTACTTTTGGAAAAACAAAATAAATTTGTGGCTACCTTCATACTTTGTAAATAATTCCATAAGTGCCTGAAGCCTGTCGGATGTATCAATTTTTGATATCCAGAGGTAAACAACATATTTGTCATCAGTTTTACCAAGTAAAGATTAGTATAGATTAGTCTATACTTGGTTGAAATGGAGAAAAATTCTTCTGATATATCGCAATCAAATTTTAAGTTTCTGCAATCAAAATATTCAAAGTAACTTAAATGAGGACAATAAAACTCATAATTCGATCTCCTGGTTCCAATCATGGAAATATTAGATGAAATACTAAATGAAATATCAAATGAAGTTAGACAAGCTCTCGAAATAAAAACACCACTAAGTCTCAATGCCGCTGCGATGTCGATCCTTAATACACGAACCTTTCTATCGGTCCGACGTGATTAGCTTATTTTTAATAAAAGCGACTACTATTACATACTCATCGTTCCATTGCCATCCAGCCTTACAGTACAACAACTACCTCACTCTAATATGCTCGGAATCTTATGTACATTGATGCAATACATCAGTGTTCATCGATTCTGGTAAACTGCACTGGGACAAACTTTTTTTCACAATATCACAAAGCTACCCTACTTCTTATTGTTTCCTTATTGACCAACCTTTGGGAGAACGACAGTCACGTTACAAGAAGGAATCTCATCTTCTACCGAGGGAATAATCTTTGTAAACCTATGATGTTCTGTCGATAGTCATAACGTCTGCATACTACTAAGCAGCTTACCCTGTAAAAAGCAGCAACTCTGAAATATGAATAATTTGTCTATGTTTCCAATTTACGACTACGTGTACGTTTTAGTTTACTTCAGGAGTGGATGTAAGCACTTGGTGGTTTGTGGGGGTGGGTGATCAGAGGGTTCAAACCGGAAGCATCACAAAGCGATTAGCTTACATTTGTTCTCCAAAACAATTCCATTTTCGTAGCCTTGCGTGTGAAGATGAGTGCACTGTGAATGGGGAAAGCTCTATCTAGTGGTACGTGGTATGGTAGCACATTATAATGGTTTCTTACGAGAAGCCTTTCAGCAGCCAGCAATCGGCAGGATATTTTGAGCAGAGGGTAGATCAATGCCTTCTCCTCTAAAGTCAAGTACAACTAAAAAAAGGTCCATGCCTGACCTTGACCAGTTACCTGATGCCAGAGGGAGGAAATGACAATAAGGACAGGCTTTGATTGAAATCAGCTTTGTTCATTTGATTCGCCTATTAGCTCCACCTCTAATGCTCCGACGACGACCATCTGAATACAAATGTACGGTAGTCTCGCAGAAACCCCGGTCAAGATAAATGGCCTTGTTAAGGTTGGCACCCTAATTGATGTACAGGAGGTGACTGCACTACGTCGTTCAATGCCTTAGTCACTCTCATGAACGTACTCTAAGATGAGAAGCCATTACAGAAGAGTTGCGGGTGATCACAAGTTCAAAGCACATGCTGCTTTTTCGGTATGGGAAATTGTTTTGGTGTCTCTATAAGAGTGTAAGTCTGATAAGGAACTTGCCATTGCAGTAAGGTCCAGAGCTAATCATCAACCTGCCGCGTTTATGCTGCGAGAGCATGATATGAGATGTGATTTGCATGAACCAGATTGACAAACAATACTATTGCTGATTAGAGACCGGGTTAAATTTAGGATGGAAGATATAGCCTTCCAAGTCTGTAGAAACTGTCAGTGACCTACGGGAAAATGGAGGCATCTTCATGCCCTGTTGGCACCATTGACGCCAAGTTACTGAAGCGGGATTGAAGTATTAAATGGAAGACACATGACCCGTCAGGAAGTATTGATACGGGAACACGCTGATTGATGTCAATTAAGTTATGTTTAATTTCAAGTAATAGAAGTGACAAAGAAATACCATAAAACGTATTGGCACAGTCACTGTGTCTCTAGAATTAAACTAAACGTAGCATTATTTCGACGCTCTTGTTGCTGCTGGTTGACTCCACATACAGTAATAACCTAGTTTTTATTGTTCTTTCGATATTTTTGTTCATCTTTGTGGTTATTTGCTACATTGAATAGGCGCGTTGATGCAATTTTAAGTCAACTTTGCAAATTTGATGCAAGATTATTAGCAGATTAGAATTTGCCGGCATAATTGGTAATGTGGTGTTTAAAAATCGCTATAGTTGAGCCGATCTCTGATTATTGTTACTGTCGGATGGTATTACCTCATTATTTTGTATAACAAGTTCTTTTCTTGTTTGCGGTATAATAATGACACACAATATTTAGAGATAGATTTCGGTTTAGGGTTTCCGTAGTTTATCAGCCGAATCCGAGCCATGAATGGCACCATATTGATGGTTCTCTTAAATAGAAAATCCTTCAAAATTACTGCTTACATAAAACATTGAGAAAGAAGAGTTTGATGAGTGTGGTGAAGCTATCTAATAACTCTCTTTTTGAAAGTCGTGTTTTGAGTACATTCTTGGACCTCTTCTTGTTACCAACCTTGGTATCAGCAGAGAAGTTGCAAGCAACATTGACATGCCATGTTACTCTTCCACGTTGCATCGCATCATGATAGGCAGAGTTCTTGTTTAATTCTACTTCAGCTGCTGCAATAGCCACAAGTAACATTCCATTCATTGTCTTGGGGCGAATATTTCAATTAGTGTCTTCTGTTTAATTTTTCATTATTGACAGAGCTGCACTGATTATTGCTCAATGCATGCCATCTTGCATAGCCAGCCAAACGATCGATTGAAATATTGGAAACAATACACAAAACCTTCACCTGGAGGAACGATTCTTTGGCTGTGATTGCCTCACAACACCTTTTCAGATATTGTTTCGGATCCGTAACAATATGATGTACATTTTATATTCATAGAACTTGATTCATTGCCAAAGTTAAACAGTGTGATAGTTTGATACAGAAACATGTCTAATAATGTATGTGGTTCAGAGTCCATGGGGCAATGCAATGATCTTATGGCTCAAGCATCAGGGCATCGTTATTTGCATGGCACATTTGGATTACCTCCAATATATACCGACATTCAGAGGCTGTAAGTGAATTCTTGACTAACTGTTCCAAACAGAATATACAGAACAGATTTAATTTCTACCAATCAAAGAGCAGTAACATTCGACATTAATATTCTACTTTGCTGCGAAGTCATCGAAGCGAACACATACATTCTTATCAGACATAATGAGAGTTTCTTTAGCTATCACCCTTTATTGGCATCGCAATGCTCTATCAACCTTGTATCAATTAACCTTGATCAAGATGTTGAAGGGAAAATTCTTGTTGAATTTCATAGACGTTATCAAGTGTCTAGGAATAGAACATTTGCAATAAGAAACTCCTTTGAAGGCACTCAAATATCATCGAGCAATACTTGAAAGCTTGTTGAAGATATTGAAAATATTTTCGAACTATAGGTAGCTTGTGAATAAAAACTGGTTGCCCTGGTACAGTACATATCATAGTCGAATCGCTTATGCTGCAGAGTTTTTCATCACACATGATATTACCAATAGCTGAGACGTCATCAAGTGACCACTTGTCCAAGAGACAAATTACAAATTGTTATCAACGAAAAGCTTTTGCAGAGGAAGATATCATCTTCTTCAGTAGGCAAATAACTTTGAGATCTCCACGTGTGGATTTGTGAGCTCTACTTTCTAGCAGGCCATCTTTCTGGAGAAGTCAAGTTATTTACTCTCAGACTAGCGCAGATGCCTCACAGGACATTCAACTGGCGACCTTACTCTTGAGCTTGAAGACCCACTCAGTGTCCTGTTAAACTGTGAGGTGATGCACTGCCTTTAAAACATATCCAATGCGATTCAATCGATTCCCAATATTGCTTAAAGACGATGTTCGTGATGACACTATAAGTCACTTATGATGTTCTTTATATGACACAGAGGATCTATAGAAATCGTCCTTTGATTTCGAGTTGACATTTCGCATTTTAAACTCGAGAATATCAGCCTTTTCTTTGAGCTTGTCAACCCCATTTACTCAACTCCTTAATAATTTTGTATTCATTAGAGAACAGAGATGTAAAACGTAAAATAATGAGTTAAATATTTGTTTTTCATATTGTGCAACGGGTGGTTTGATTTTTTAAAAGTGATTCCAAACGTGTTGGAAAATTGACAACATCAGATAGCATTGATTTTGGTGAAATCGATATGTCGCTCTGTAGGTGTATTGTTGACAACGCCAACTTGTTATATGTTAAATATTTAAGTAGCCTAATTGTTAAAAATCAAATTTAAAAATCGTACTTTTCTAAACATTCAATCAATCAATGTTTTGTTGCTTCGATTCCACCCAGAGAACCGTTAAAAATCTCCGGCACAATGCATTATTATCAACTCTGGTATACGGATTGGTTCTATTAATAGGCAAAGTACGTTAAATCTTGTGTGGTGTTGGAAATAATACCTAAATCAATGAATTATCGGAACGTTCAAAAGCATCATTCGGTAATTCCGTTTCATCTCAAACATTAAATCATCAGAAGAGCCACACACTACCCGACGCATCTCCTATAATCGAACACAATGTCGAGAAACTTCGTTTTCGAATAAAACATGTTCTGATTTAGAAGTGCCATGTTGTAAATCCCTGATTATTGGATGAGATTCAATCTTGACCAACTAATATCACTCTTTTTACTTGAGAAACAAGCACACTTGAAAATGATCCTGACATTCAAATACTAAATGAGGAGGTCCGAGGGGTAAATCGTAACCTTTTGGCTGTATCCCACTCAAATCCTTAGTGTCTTTCCCAGTTAAATGAGGCATGTTTGAAGCTGCTCCAAAGTAGCGGAGATCGTCTTAATTCAGCAAGTGCTCGTTTGGATTATGTGAGAAGTATGTATGCCTTTAGGGTTGACATTTGATGTTCTCGTCCATCCTAGTGATGCGCTGTGGCCCCTCAGTCGCCAGTTCTAATCACATCGCCTCTCCTCTCCTCGCCTTCCACTTCCACTATCAACCCACACCAGGCTGATCTTACCGCCAACCATCCCCTCATTAATATTTCACAGCATACCATAGAAAACAACTCTAATTACCATCGGGGTTCTTTAATTAAAGCAAGACATGTTCGAGCTTATCTCATGTGTCCACATTTTTGGTGGATTCACCACACCAATGCTGTTATTCATTGCAGCTCATTGGCATCTTTGGTAGCCAACATCAACTGGATCTGCTATGTGATTCTTTGAAGGACGACCAAAACTAGGTCTTCATTAGATAGAGGACGCTCTTTTGAAATTTCATTGATATTGTTGGTACAGGGTAGTGATAACTTCAATATTGAAATTATGTTGTCCCAGAGGAGATTGCAGCACTTCAAATTTATTAGAACAATGGAAGAAATGTTATAGTTGTCAGCGGCCTTTTGTCTCGGGGGGCGAAAAAACACATTTTATTGACAGCCAGTCATTAGAAACTGGCTTTTCAGAAAAACAATTGCAATTGCAACATCGGGACATCCTGACCCTCAATGTATTGACATTGCTAAGCTTCCAGCCAACGCGGCAGAGGCTATACGGAGGCAATACCGCTTGAAGTTCAGCATGTGTCACTAAGCTCTGAATATCGTGTAACGCCGCGCGCTCTGCTACCATGCAACGCCGCGCGCCCTTCTACCATATATCACCGCGCGCTCTGCTACCATGTAACGCCGCGCCACGCCACTCCGGCAAATTGATATGACAGTGTTATTTCTTGGTAATTCTATCCATTAGAAACGAGATCTTTAAACCCAGTATCATGCTCATTAAAGCCATGTATAAAGCCATGCTGAAAGTACACCAACTTCGCCAAATTGACAAGCACTGAACGGACTGCATTCCATCAAGCTGTTTCAACTTCAGTTGTTGGCACTTGCTGTACATCTTTGTTCACATCTGAATCACAATACAGGGTTGATTCTGTCACCTTTGGCATGAAAAATAAATGTGGTAAGATGAAGCCTGATTCTCCTGGAATGAATTATAAATTGCGCTTTCCTATTCATTTCTATCATGAAGAGGAGATAAAGAATCCCACGGGAGCAGCGGTGCCAGCCGCCTAATCACAAATTGGAAGACTAATATAGTGAGTAGTGGCTACTAATTGCTGGAGATAATTCAAAAACTGACAAGCTTTTAACTCATTATGCGAGGAGGGGTTTAAGGATTTGATAAGAAAACAAACTATTACCAGGGCTTTCCTCCAGAAAACGTTGTTTTCAAGTCATCTCGTTTCAAGCTGCAATGCGACTATGTATCATTTGCTGAGTCCCATTGAGATTTGTTCCCATTGACATTCCGCGTGAAAACTTGACGCTGACCTTCGATAGACACCTCATCCATTGGGAGTATCACACCTGATTGGCCAATGCTGATGAAACGAGGAAGGAAGCTATCGTAGAAAGACACTGTCAACTCAAGGTTATTGGCCTTTGACCTGCGGGTTTGCTGCCGTTCAGAATTGACTATTTAAACCCGCTTCCTGTTTGAGGCAGCGAAGTTCTGGTACGTAGCAACAATGTGGTCGTTCTAAGAGGAAACTGATGCGTTTCCATGACTGTTAGGTGGCCCTGTACATTATCATGCAATTACAAACATTTGGTATTAAATCTTAATATGAAATGCCATGCAAAACCACACTAAAATGTAGCTCACACCGCAATAAAAAGCCCCCAATATATTTGATGGGTGGCTATAATTACAGCACTTGGGTTTATGATTAAAGGCACTTGAGGCTATATCAATATCTTTAGAACGTAATAAGTAATTAATTTGCCCTAGATCACCTCCTTAAGAAATCGTGATGCTTTACAGCCACTCCATTAATTGGTTTCATTGCAGCCATGAAATGATGGATTATTTCCAATGTGTTTTACATAGATGATAGCAGATTCGAACTTGCATGAGCAAAGGCAGTGCAGCTGATTTTCAAGGACGATTTAGCTGTTTCTGAAGTCTGGAGAATGCAGCCTTCAAAACAACGCAATTCGTTAAAAACAAGATTGTCAACCTTGTATTCGTCATCATACAGCATCCATCTATCACTTCTGGGATGCTGATGTGGGTATACATACCACTGAATCTGCGAAGTGATTCTTGTTGGAGAATTATAGTGTTCTAACTAAGCAATATCTGACGCCGGTCACTCTGAATTGAGAAACACATGTTTTGTCCTGTATTACTACTTTATATTAGTAACAATGCAAGTGATTTGTTAAGAAAAAAAAATTGCCAGAGGAAATTTACGGTGGCCCATTAGGGACATCATGTTTTTTTTTAGATTCAAATACGATTTTTTTTTCTCGAATTTTCTCCACGGAATTAAGTATTTTCTCCACGGAATTAAGTATTTTCTCCACGGAAATAAATACTTTTCTCCACGGAAATAACATTTATCTCCACGGAAATAACATTTATCTCCACGGAAATAAATACTTTTCTCCACGGAAATAAATACTTTTCTCCACGGAAATAACATTTATCTCCACGGAAATAACATTTATCTCCACGGAAATAAATACTTTTCTCCACGGAAATAAATATTTTTCTCCACGGAAATAACATTTATCTCCACGGAAATAAATACTTTTCTCCACGGAAATAAATACTTTTCTCCACGGAAATAACATTTATCTCCACGGAAATAACATTTATCTCCACGGAAATAAATACTTTTCTCCACGGAAATAAATATTTTTCTCCACGGAAATAACATTTATCTCCACGGAAATAAATACTTTTCTCCACGGAAATAAATACTTTTCTCCACGGAATTAAGTATTTTCTCCGCGGAAATAACATTTATCTCCACGGAATTAAGTATTTTCTCCACGGAAATAAATACTTTTCTCCACGGAAATAACATTTATCTCCACGGAAATAAATACTTTTCTCCACGGAAATAAATACTTTTCTCCACGGAAATAACATTTATCTCCACGGAAATAACATTTATCTCCACGGAAATAAATACTTTTCTCCACGGAAATAAATACTTTTCTCCACGGAAATAACATTTATCTCCACGGAAATAACATTTATCTCCACGGAAATAAATACTTTTCTCCACGGAAATAAATATTTTTCTCCACGGAAATAACATTTATCTCCACGGAAATAAATACTTTTCTCCACGGAAATAAATACTTTTCTCCACGGAATTAAGTATTTTCTCCGCGGAAATAACATTTATCTCCACGGAAATAAATACTTTTCTCCACGGAAATAAATACTTTTCTCCACGGAATTAAGTATTTTCTCCGCGGAAATAAATAATTGATTCCGCTGATATGATTGGTCCTGCATTTTAGAGGACGAGGTCAAGGTGAAACTATTAACCCTTAAACCCCAACCTTGCGGTAGGCTCGGGAACCAAGCTGTACAGGCGCTGCCCGCTGGAACACGAGGCCGCTTGTCAATCCCGTTTGACATTGTCAGATCTGACTATACGTGTATAGTGTTGGCATGAAGACTGTGGAAGATGTAAGTAACACGATGATTGTCAGATTTGATACGTTTTGAATCATAAAAATGCAGTTGGTAGCATCTTTGTAGAGTGGCCTAGTATCAGTGAAGAAAACGGTACGTGGAGACCCACTGCCGATGTTATGTATAGCTAGCTACTGCGCGCGATAGCTAGCTATACATAACATCGGCAGTGGGTCTCCACGTACCGTTTTCTTCACTGATACTAGGCCACTCTACAAAGATGCTACCAACTGCATTTTTATGATTCAAAACGTATCAAATCTGACAATCATCGTGTTACTTACATCTTCCACAGTCTTCATGCCAACACTATACACGTATAGTCAGATCTGACAATGTCAAACGGGATTGACAAGCGGCCTCGTGTTCCAGCGGGCAGCGCCTGTACAGCTTGGTTCCCGAGCCTACCGCAAGGTTGGGGTTTAAGGGTTAATAGTTTCACCTTGACCTCGTCCTCTAAAATGCAGGACCAATCATATCAGCGGAATCAATTATTTATTTCCGCGGAGAAAATACTTAATTCCGTGGAGAAAAGTATTTATTTCCGTGGAGAAAAGTATTTATTTCCGTGGAGATAAATGTTATTTCCGCGGAGAAAATACTTAATTCCGTGGAGAAAAGTATTTATTTCCGTGGAGAAAAGTATTTATTTCCGTGGAGATAAATGTTATTTCCGCGGAGAAAATACTTAATTCCGTGGAGAAAAGTATTTATTTCCGTGGAGAAAAGTATTTATTTCCGTGGAGATAAATGTTATTTCCGCGGAGAAAATACTTAATTCCGTGGAGAAAAGTATTTATTTCCGTGGAGAAAAGTATTTATTTCCGTGGAGATAAATGTTATTTCCGTGGAGATAAATGTTATTTCCGTGGAGAAAAGTATTTATTTCCGTGGAGAAAAGTATTTATTTCCGTGGAGAAAAGTATTTATTTCCGTGGAGATAAATGTTATTTCCGTGGAGAAAAATATTTATTTCCGTGGAGAAAAGTATTTATTTCCGTGGAGATAAATGTTATTTCCGTGGAGATAAATGTTATTTCCGTGGAGAAAAGTATTTATTTCCGTGGAGAAAAGTATTTATTTCCGTGGAGATAAATGTTATTTCCGTGGAGATAAATGTTATTTCCGTGGAGAAAAGTATTTATTTCCGTGGAGAAAATACTTAATTCCGTGGAGAAAATACTTAATTCCGTGGAGAAAATTCGAGAAAAAAAAATCGTATTTGAATCTAAAAAAAAACATGATGTCCCTAATGGGCCACCGTAGAAATTGCATGAATCTGACTTAAGACACGGATACTATGAACAACAAAAAAGGGTCTTCTTGTGTCCATAGAAGAATGGGACATAATGTTGGAAAGAACATCTTTATCTATGACATATATCAGCTGAAGCAATATCATCAGATTAGTTTCACCCTTTCCCAGCTGACTAGGCATATGGCAGTAGGATATCATCATTGGTATCGTTTGGTACTGGTGTGTCTTCACGCAGTGGGTAAACAATGTCAACCAGTTTTGATTTGACTTTAGTAGAGGTCGGCAGATGGGAAGTATTTGACATCGCTAGAGGAAACAGGTGATAAACCCAAATAGACGTTCGGACGCAGTAAGATCAGTATATATATACATGGTACATTGTCCATCTTGACCCCAAAGACTTCGACTACGCAACATGCTTGATGGGACAGAAAAATAATGTCTTACATTAGAGAAGCGAAGTTATATGCTTTGAGGGAGGAATCTCAATGCGCAGGTTTCTTCTCGTATATGACATGAAAAACGATTGTGAAATCCATTTCACCTGAATAGAGTGCTATTTCCACTCTGAAATGCACTGTGCTTCCAGTCAATTGGGTGAAATCATGGCATAAAGAAGACCCTGAGTGAGTAGGTGGTACATCCCCGCTTTGTTATTTGCTTTCATCCTCGACTTTCAATATATGGATATATCCCATTATGGTATTGCTCAAGCAAGAAGAGGCGGGATTAGTGCCAAAGTTTTCTTCTTAATAACATAAAGAAAAAGACAAGTCGGCGTTTGTCTTGTCTTGAAAGGCTCGGGCGGAGAATGGCGTCAAGATGCTAGAGAGATAAAGGAATAAGTATGTCGGTATCTGCAATTGTCATGCCCGTGTAGGAGTTGGTCCGCTGTTGCTGGTGATGCCAGAGGGTTTCACAATATCACTTTTGTTCATGGAAAAGACAATGAAAAGTTGACATACGATTTATATTTAATGGACCGATTACGGCTTAATTTGCCAATGGGTCCAGATCATTGTTAGTCTGTGTTGGCGATGTGGGAATAACTGTATGTCTTTTTTAAAGAAAGGCGGGCCAGTGGATACCTGTTTTTTAGGAGGGGGAGTAAATAGTCTTTTTTAAGCAATTATGACAATGGCAAGGTTGTGTTTAGGGACTTAATTCTCTTCAAAAGCTCGATATGAAATATACAAAAGGGCAGGCGGGTGTGGAGTAAAGAAGTTAAAAATACTAATGCGAAGGGTTGGTTTTCAGTTAGTGCCGCGTTCTCTGTTGTATGAACTGTTAAAGGTGGGATGCTCGCAGATAGAGATAGCTCTATAGACAGCTTAGTGCTTTAATGAGAAATAGACAAAATAGGTAGAAATCCTTCCTGTTATGGTGTTAGAACATACATTGTAAGCAAATTTAGTTTCCAACTTTAAAGAGGTTTGTCAAAAGAGGTTCCTTGGGCAAATACCTTAAACAAACTGTCCAGATCAGTCCTTTTGGATAAGTCAATTCATCGTCTCCCTATAGATATATCTACTCCTCGTCTCCAATAGAATTGATAATCTGGGGCTAAGTATCTTTGCCTCCACATAAGATGTTTCGTGAATTGGGAGTTTACATAGTCCCTCAGCATATTATACCATTTAGGGATAGTTTGCAGGTCCATATATATCTTACAAAGATAGAGCATTCTATTGAGACCAGACCTACTGTAGAACTCCAGGTTCCCAGAACAATTTTCTTATTTGGTCATAAACGACTTTGGGGCAGACGGTTTTCAGACGCATGCTCTGCCGGGAGTTGCCTAAGCTTCCCAGCTTATTATCCCATTTATTGGCGGAACTCCTAGGTTTTGAGCTCCAAGTAATCCATATTGATTGTGTGGATAGTTCGGAGCTGTGTGTGATGCTGTGCATGTATATATTAGCGAGTATCATATCTGGGTGGCTTCCTTACACCAACAGACATAAAAGGACAATTGATACTAAAATCCGTAGAGAAAAAAAGGGAAATGTTCTAAGTTGTAGATTATGAGGTGATGTAGTGATTTAAAAAAGATTGAGTCCATGCACAGGAGCAGCATTTCAGCATGTGACCGACCTCAGGAGGTCGAAACTTGCTGTATCAGTCGTTTAGGGTTATGGACGGGTCTTTTGATTTTCTTTTAAATCAGATGCCTCTACCTCTCATGCACTCATAGGGTGTTTGCGAAGGACATCGTTTGTTCACAAAAAGATGATACAAGACATTTTTTGCCTCAGTGACACCATCGATACATTCTTCCTCTTCTGTCATGCTAGATTTACTTCTTTCGAGGAGGTATGTGCTTCAAAAACTATAGACCACACTCCCATTATGTCACGTTACTCACACGTGATTGAACTGAAACATTGCCAAACTGCCATGCAATTTACTAACCACAAGAAATGTAGCTTTGAATTTCTGCTTGATCTTCACCGAAGGACACACTCAATTGATCCAGTAATTATATTGGTCGTTGACAGGAACCTCCTTTGATTCCAAATTCAACTCATCATCGAATTTATCAGCAGCACCTGCTGTCTCCAATTGTGCTTTGTGGTAGATCAAATATGACTTCAGTCTCTAATTAGTGTCTTGGTAGAGTCATTACATGGTCGCCTTGCATGGAGTCAAATGCAATTCTGGACTGCTTCGAAATATATGTTTGAATATATTTTGTACACATTTAATGGGTTTTTAAACAATATTTATGACTACTTATCAGTTTTAAAAGGAATACGTAGGGAGGCACTTTACATCCATGACATAAAACACAACGTTATTTCATCTATCGGCACACTTTGTGACCTTTATAACCTTAAAAGAAGGATTTCTGCTTTGAACAGTTACTTGTATTTTCAGTCAATAAATATTTGAACTATCATTTGAAGAAGAACGTGTATCACTCGTTCCTGATGATCTGATTACAAACGTGTGTTTGATGATTTAAACATGTTAAACCCTGTCGACTAATCCTTTCCCATTTTTTTTTTTTAAGTAAGTGAATTTTCGCTTCTTTGATGTGCACTTTGAGGTAGGTGTATGCTGCCATTCAAGCAAGTCAACTGCATAGACAAGGCCACAATTAACTAGTTCTTAAGTATTAAGGAAGCATTTTGTGTCTTTAAGTATTAAGGAATGATGGTGACATCCTTTCTACAGGATGATACACAGAAATTGTTCTCTTTTATTGACAACTGATAAAACCAAATATATACAAGGCGAGCTCACCGGTATATTTTCGTTAAAACCTATTGACATGACCATTCCTTGAAGGATTCTGAATTACCCCCCCCCCCCTCTAGTGGATGGTACCGTTTATGTATTGAATGTTTCTGAATAATCTCACGGAATAGATTTAAAAGTGTCACGTCAGATGCAGATCAACTTTAATGTTGTCATTCCAGAGACATGTTCCATGCCTACTTCTCCAACTTTAATCCACCAATATATCTATAATGGGATTGAAATCGAAGGTAACCACATCTCAATGTTCATTCCCCTAATCCCCCTCACTCATGAGAGTGATTTCTGTAATCTTTGTGATCATATTGCACTCACAGTAATCATATTGTCTACGAATAGGATTATCTGGTCGTGTATGACCTAGTCAGTCTATACCAAGTTGCTGGTGTTCTTGACTTCTGTCTGGAGATGGGTCAAGAGTGACCGACCACGCCTTACATAAATGTTGTAAAATATGACAGTCAACTCATGTATTAACATTCTTATCATGTTTGCTGATCACTTCCTTGCTAAAGATAAGCAAATGCAACATTTTCTCACCAACCAGATACACGCCGCGATTTAACATCAGGTGTAGGTGATTTCTTCACGTACCAAACGGCAAATAGCAAACAACGGCAGTTCAGCTTTGAATATATCTAGCTGGAACATCACATAAATATCGTGACCAAACCCTCAAGAAACATTCCATTCCACGTTATTGATGCAGATGATTTCCTCAGCAAACGGACGAGCACCCTACAACGTTTTTGAATGCGGCATTCCTCTGACTCGGTAGGAAGCCATTAGACACGACATCCGGCTTCCTGTCCTCGTCGTCGATACTGGCATCTCCTTGTGCGACCCGAGAGGAGGTAAATATATGCAGAAGTCAAGTTCGTTGTTTCTTTAATGATGACATGAATAGATGGGGTGCTTTTTGTATGGTCTTGGACCTATACATATGGTGGTATCAGCATACGTGGCGGTGGATTCTCTTAATGCTCAAAGAAAGCATTTTACTCTGGTGTATCTTGGTAACAACTCCCCGAGCGACTTGATAGGAGGTAAATATATGCAGAACTTGAGTTCATTCTTTCTTTTATGATGCAGAGATGACTAAGTTAGACATATATGCTAGGGTCATGAACTATGATGATATGCACTGGCAGATCTTCGTCACCTGAGGGCCTCAGTGAGATGCGTCAATGCATAACCTCCTCATTCGAAGTTATCAATTAAGTTGCATGGTTAAGAAAAAGAGCTTTACAGAGAAAATCTCCTTGGAATTATTTTAATCAACACAGAATTTAAAGTATCTGTGCAAAAACTAGCTCCAAGCTTAGAATCCTTGGAAGTGTGGCAGCGATGCAATTGCTAGAATGAGTTACTTCATTGACCTTGTAGGTCTAACTGTTGGTAATTCGTGCGTCGTTCCCGGTCAGGTCGTATTTTCAAATAACTTTCAACTAGCTTGTCACCACACCTGTTCCCCGAACGACATAAATGGACATCCGCTAAAACTGCGTTACTATACTCCGCCAATGCAGGATATGATAACACTTTAATGGCCCTGGGAAAAATGCTATTTTCTGTCCAGCTGAATGAGATTGGGTGAGGTACAGAATATCATTTCCAGTTATCATTATGTGTCACTCAAGCTCAATCAATAATACAATTAAGATCTATTCTTTCTTATATGTTGTCATTTCAAACCAGAGCTTGTTCACAGCATCAGATAGGAGGCGCGTTTTCCGACTAATGGCCGCTTGAATGGAGAACTCATGTGTCACATGGGTGCAACCGGAAGTGGGATAACTAGTTACCATTGGTTGCAGGCGGAGCGTTATTAACTACCTGAACACAATGTTTGGAGTAAACAGCGTGCTAGGAATGAAAAGGTTTACAAACCTCTGTCGCTGCAGCAAAAAATGGATGTTCTCCAAGCGAAAATATTTGTCTTCGGGGAGGTCTTTGGTTAATTGGAATGGAGAAATGCTGTTAACATGCAAGTGAATGTTTTCTGTATTGGCGGTGCATCGAGCAGGATAAACATACAAGTCCAGTGCTGACCAAGGGTGAGGGTCCATATTTGGCTGCTACGATAATTTGTGAAATTTTTGCCAGTTATTACGAGTCACACCATTTATGATTTAAAGAGACAAAAAATCTTGTATAGCATGTGTTGAAAAATCAGAGCACAGAAGAGCCCTGCACCAGTGTAACGTTTTTGGATGAACCCTGCAATTAGTGTTGTTTTGTTTAACAACAAATGAACAAGTTGTGACATGACAACTGGTACTACACAGAGAAACGAGCACTCTGTTTTGAGCATTCCCCAAACAATGAGGGAAGACTAGTAGTCACACACACAGAAACATTTCACCAGATTGAAAACTAACACCATGGCCGCCACTGCAAAGGCTCATTATTCCTCTGGGGTGTTATTCCTCTTAACAACCATCCTTACCAAGCATCTGCACCTTTCATGACATGACAGAGCCATCAAAGCCAAATTGGCCTCTGACCAAATGAACTGATGGTGTAAAATTAGCCATATATATATGGCGGGTAGTTGGCGACTGCAGTAATTGGGATGCGTTGATTCTCACTGACACTGTTTGGTCTGGTCAGTGGCGATGTGTTAGCTCCAGGAAATGGTTGTTGAAAGTAAATAGGCAAAGGCAAAAAGAACAAAGAAAGAAGTTCATGCACATGCACCATTATTTATAATCGCTTCGCTTTTGGTGTTGTTTTTTAGGGGGGAGGGGGAAGGCAAATAATTGTCCTGCCAAAGGTGCGGTATCAAAATATCCTTGTAGACACTGTATTCTCCACCCTGATTTGTATCCGCTGCTTCCAATATGATACTGCCAAGTAGTTTGTTTTTGCTTTGGCATCTAGTTTGGGAAACATTTCGCTCAAATATTCTCTATGACCATGTCATGAGGGATTACATCAACTAGACTATGTTATCATATATCTGTCTGTTCTTAACTGAGTGGGTTCTGATCTATAAATGGTTGAGTAAATAATCCACTGCATCCTATATGCATTGTTGCTTGATTTTGGAGAAGAAGAATTAGAAAAGAAGGGCAAAGACTTCCAAACCAACCTAGCCAAATACCTCTTTCAATTAACCTGTTTACGCTAGTTCCACTCAACCCATTCGCACGTAAACTTCCAACTACATAAACACGATAGTTACGGGGGAATTAAACCTTACCAGAGCAGGAGGGAAAAAAGGAGTCGTACAGTTTAAAATGTTGACGAGGGTGTGTGTGCGCGTGTGTGTGTGTGGGGGGGGGGGGGGTTGCTTTGAACAGTAGAGAGTACCTCAATATTTAACGAATTGTCTAATGTCTTTTGTAACCCCTTTCAAAATTGTGACGAGTTCGGAATATCAAAATAAATTATTCATAACGAAAAAGCTGCCAAAGAGGGTTTTCGAGTCCTTAGGGGTGGCGCAAGTTCGAACTCCTTTAAACAGTCTCATGTGAAAGTACTTTTATATTACCACTACTTGTTCGAAATGTTGACGTGATCAGAAGTGACTGTTCTCGGGTAATTTGCAAGCAGGTCACATCCTCGCGTTATCCTATTTTGATATTTGCCCAATTTGTGCGTGCCCTCCTTGCATAGTTATCGCGGTAGTCTATAACATTAAGAGTGTTACCATCATTACACAAGCTTATATTGGCATCTCGTCCCCTGGGGTCCACAAAATGCTTCTCGGGTGCGAGGTGTCCACTCTCGGTAGATTTCTCTTAGCTTGGTGCCAAGACGGCGGAAACGTTTGTCACTTTTAGTCGACACTTCAGGATGTGTTCGCCATTAGAAATATAAGTAGCATGGATCTCCTCAAGTTTTTGGAGAAGTTACAAGTATTTAGATGAAGAAATTCTCATGCACTTGTTTGATTTATTATGTGAAAATTGTCACAACTGATATCGACAAAAAACAGGCGGAAGTCATCTGGTCAGTTTAAGAGGACAGACACACGTTTCCGATAAGTCTCCTTACTTCTACACGAGTCTGTGGCCGTTACAGCTTTGAATGAATGTTTTGTATATTTTGGCCAAAACAAATAATCATCAATTTTCTAATGACCTAACTCTAACCAAAATCTTCGGCATACCTAAACAACGTAAAAGGCTTTTTTTAAATCGGAAGACATGCATCTTCTCACTTAGTATACTTTTTCTAAAGCAATCATAATGTCATCCATGACGTAATCTTTTGAACTTGAAGAACAAAAACAATGTACGTTTGCGCAGAATCAATCGATTATAAGTTTGAACAAAAGTATCTCAACCAATGATGGCTCATTCAACCCCCCCCCCCCCGGCTATATCTGGAATGTTATATATTGCAAATTATTAATACATTTGTTTTTAAACTTCCACAATTAGAACTGTAATTGTCTTCGGTAATTCTTATGTTAATAGCCATTATTGTTGTTTTAAAATTGATTGCATCAGATTCTTTTTTTCTGAGAAAACTTATTGATTTCAGTGTTCAGATTGTTAATTATTAGAAACTCATATCCCCAGCTGACTACAGAAAACTCTTTATAAAGTCTAAACTTGTGAAAAAAGTACTGCTCAATGTAGCACAATGAGGTCTACCAGGGATACTGCGTCTTTCGTCTGTCTACAATGCCGTTGCCGCAACCGTCCATATTTAGCATTTGCCTAATGAATTTTATGACTTGAGACTTACACCTTTACGACATTTATCAACAAATTCCATCAGTCAAGACCGTGATACAAGTAGAACGTAATAAATACCAGTATCCAGTAATTAAGGCCGAGTTTGTATATGATTCACGTTGTCACTTTTCATGGTTGACGTTTCACGTCTGGTCATTTGCCACGAGCACGGACATGACGGAATAACTAATGACTTGAAGCGACATCGTGAACCGTATGTAGCAAGCTCTTTTGAAATGGCATGTTCGTTCTTCGTTTTATCAAAAGTCAATAGTAACACGTTACATCTGAAAACACAACGAGCGTCCTGGCAGTGCTGGTATAACGCCGCGCGTTCTGCTACCATGTAATGCCGAGCGCTCTGCTACCATGTAACGCCACGCGCTCTGCTACCATGTAATGCCGAGCGCTCTGCTACCATGTTACGCCACGCGCTCTGCTACCATGTAATGCCGCGCGCTCTGCTACGGGACGTTGTAACGCTGCGCGCTGAATACCATGTAACTTCGCTCTGCTACCATGTAATGCCGCGCGCTGGATACGGGATGTTGGTTCTAATAAAGTGGGATAAAACCATCAGCCGATACCCAGTTTAACGTTAGGTTTACCCTCCAGAGGCTGTAAATCATGACCTGGCAGTTTATAGGAATAGTGACTGCTGGTCGTCAACAGAGAGATCCGAAAGAACCAACTCAACAACTTAAGATCGATTTCGTACTTTTCATTAGGTAATTTACAACTATAGACCATATGAAATGACCAATCTGATATATCATATATGATTCACGTTGTCACTTGTCATGGTTGACGTTTCACGTCTGGTCATTTGCCACGAGCACGGACATGACGGAATAACTAATGACTTGAAGCGACATCGTGAACCGTATGTAGCAAGCTCTTTTGAAATGGCATGTTCGTTCTTCGTTTTATCAAAAGTCAATAGTAACACGTTACATCTGAAAACACAACGAGCGTCCTGGCAGTGCTGGTATAACGCCGCGCGTTCTGCTACCATGTAATGCCGAGCGCTCTGCTACCATGTAACGCCACGCGCTCTGCTACCATGTAATTCCGAGCGCTCTGCTACCATGTTACGCCACGCGCTCTGCTACCATGTAATGCCGCGCGCTCTGCTACGGGACGTTGTAACGCCGCGCGCTGAATACCATGTAACTTCGCTCTGCTACCATGTAATGCCGCGCGCTGGATACGGGATGTTGGTTCTAATAAAGTGGGATAAAACCATCAGCCGATACCCAGTTTAACGTTAGGTTTACCCTCCAGAGGCTGTAAATCATGACCTGGCAGTTTATAGGAATAGTGACTGCTGGTCGTCAACAGAGAGATCCGAAAGAACCAACTCAACAACTTAAGATCGATTTCGTACTTTTCATTAGGCAATTTACAACTATAGACCATATGAAATGACCAATCTGATATATCATATATGATTCACGTTGTCACTTGTCATGGTTGACGTTTCACGTCTGGTCATTTGCCACGAGCACGGACATGACGGAATAACTAATGACTTGAAGCGACATCGTGAACCGTATGTAGCAAGCTCTTTTGAAATGGCATGTTCGTTCTTCGTTTTATCAAAAGTCAATAGTAACACGTTACATCTGAAAACACAACGAGCGTCCTGGCAGTGCTGGTATAACGCCGCGCGTTCTGCTACCATGTAATGCGGAGCGCTCTGCTACCATGTAACGCCACGCGCTCTGCTACCATGTTACGCCACGCGCTCTGCTACCATGTAATGCCGCGCGCTCTGCTACGGGACGTTGTAACGCCGCGCGCTGAATACCATGTAACTTCGCTCTGCTACCATGTAATGCCGCGCGCTGGATACGGGATGTTGGTTCTAATAAAGTGGGATAAAACCATCAGCCGATACCCAGTTTAACGTTAGGTTTACCCTCCAGAGGCTGTAAATCATGACCTGGCAGTTTATAGGAATAGTGACTGCTGGTCGTCAACAGAGAGATCCGAAAGAACCAACTCAACAACTTAAGATCGATTTCGTACTTTTCATTAGGTAATTTACAACTATAGACCATATGAAATGACCAATCAGAAAGTGCCACCGCATTAAGTTAAAAGCATTGAACGATACACTAGTGATAAACGCATGTTTTTATTACATGAATCACTTTTGGCTAACCTTGATAGATATCAGATTGGCTATCGAAATTAAAAATCAAACCACATGTCTGATCCCAAAATGTATAATTTACATTGTTTCTGGACACTAACACTAGTTGATGCTGCTGCTCTACATAGTCTTTGTGACGCCATTGTGAGCTAAACGCTCGTGCCGCTTCACACATTGTGCCACATATACGCCAATAATGAGTTAATGATAATGTATGACTGAATATTTACATATGATTGGCAACACAACATCGATTATTTGTGCATAATTATCACTTTACTTTGTGATTTATCTTCATCATAACCTGGAGTTACATCCGTACAGGGTAATCTATATCAATATCTGGCAGGTCATTAGTTGAACATCATCTCTTTGCTTTACATGGAAATCTGTTGGCCTTGACATTTTTGACCTGTTTGTATATCTCTTTCCACTCTCTTTCCACAAAAATCTGCTTCATTTAAAGAGTTGACAGAAAAGAAATTAATTGTGAACCATTTTTTGATGATTTCTTGACTGGAGGCAGCGACAGTTGAGTATTGTTACATAACTGCCTTATATTGTTGTTTCACTTCAAGGCACTCCTCCTTTTCATTCTTATGTTGTCTTGTATGTTTTCTCTGCTGAGCTTCAAGGCGAATTTATCCTGTTACTCATTTTATAGTGACCGACACACAATTATGCCTCAGCGTATCTTTCAAATGACCAATAGATCAAGTGTCCGATATCCCCTTGTTTGCAGTACACTCATTTCACAGAGTTAAAATCAGGAATGAGTCATTTTCCTGAGATGTTATTGCTTCCCGTATGGCTTCTTATTATGTTTCCTCTTAATGGATTGACCAGGTCACTCTACAGTAGTTACACTCGACAGTTACAAAGAATGCTTATCAGGGGAAATTGTGTGTTGACTACATCTCTGTGTTTAGCTTGTTCGTAGAATGTTACTAACATTCTGTCTTAAATTTTCATAAATCTTTTGATGCTTTTAAATTTCAAAGTAGCCGAAGCTTTTTTAAAACGATTTAAATAACATATTTATAATTACTCTATGTACTTGCGACATAGTATTTAAAAGAAAAGTAACACTGCTTGGAAGAAGTGGTCAGTTGACGTAGAATCTTAAGCATCGTTTATCCCCAAATCTTCCCAATGGCTATACATTTTACCGATACATTGCTCATATATACGAGGAACAGACGCACCAATCTTCCTAATTTGCGAAAACGAATAATATACAAGTCTGAGAATAGTCTTGCCGTAGGTGTCACGAGCTAATCGCTTACAAACTCTGTTGTTGGGTCTGCTTGCTTCGAGGCATAAGGTGACTTTATTCAGAAAGTTTGCTGATAACCCCAAAGTTTTCTTACTTACTCCAGCCTGATAATTGAAAGACACCCCCAGGAGAAGTTTCTCGTCATTATCTTTCGTTTCTTGCTTCTTCCTGTTTAGGTGCAACAACCGGTCTTATTTGCTTAAGGCAAGTCTGACTGGTTGATGGCAACGTCCGGGTCGAAAATCCTGATGTGATTTCTTATACGATCATAGTATCGGATTCAGTGTCGTATACATGTACAACTGTACAGCTGTACAACCGTAAAATAGTTTCTGGGAAGATTCCTAGGTTTAATTAAGAATCATGTGAAAAGTGCACAATCTACAAATGCTCAAGAAGCTGAATGATTTTTTTCAAAGAATCTTCCCGAGACTCTCGCTCTGGGCAGGCATGACAAGTGTGTTGTAAAGATAATCATATTCCTTTAAACCTGATAATGTTACGAGATGTCTATATCTCGAGTTGCAACATCTGACTGCATTTGATAAAAAGTCAAAGATGGGGTGTATTGACACTGATAGTGACAATCGTGGCAAGAGTTGATTGAACAAAACTTTTGATTCAATAGCAAATTATAAACAGGTTAATAGAGGGCTACAGTACTTTGACTTTGTCTTGACCGCCATCTTTACATCTGATTATTTCGAAACTGTACATTAATTTGCAGAGAGTATAAAATATGAGGTTCATGATGTTTTAGCATTGGCGGCGACTAATGTTGAGTAGTTGCTTGGAGACATTGGCATGATATGGCGTGACGTATGGGTGTAAGCAAGTTCTCTTTGTGTTCAGACATTTTGTTAATTGTTGGTATAGTAGGATGCAATTTGTCAGTAGCATATAGACACAATGCACGTCGGAAACTAGTTGGGAACCCGAGCAAATATTAAAGGAGACATTGACTTTCTTAACTATATATGGTATTGGTAAGGCCCTATTAGTGTTGGGTGCGGCTAGAGCAACATTCTCAGAAAAATCTAAACTGGTAACAAGCAGGCATGTCAATTAGTTACCATTGTTAAAGTATAATGTCGTGAGGTTGTTTTGTCTAAATAGACTATATCAACAAGAAGTTGTCTCAATTCATCATTTGCCAACAGCTACATCTCTGAAGAAATATTTGTCGGTGTAAAGAAAGAGAGTATTCCCTCTTGCCCATGGCGTCTCAAGCACGCTATTGTTCAAACTTGGCGAATTAGAAAGCGTTCCGTTTATTCAATAACCTCTCAGTAATTTTGCTAACTGGCGTCGGTGAGACCACAAATTGTCTTTCTATAACCTGCGGTTACAATCCATCGTATGTTTCTTCCATCTCCCATACATTTAAGGCCTTAAATATACAAATCTGAAGCATTTTGTAATATTGTGGCTGGGGAAAATGAAAATAAATGTTTTAGATTTGTTTGCATTTTTGAAGCTACCTGAATGAGGCTTTTCGAACAGTCCAGTTCCGGCTCTCCTCTTTCCCATTCTATAGCAAATAATCACCGATGCAATAAGAACACATCAGATAACTCATTTATAGGCTAAGGGAATATAGGAGGAGCAAAACTGGTGCAAATATTTTAAGGAATATCTACTTAATGACTAATAGTTTTGAAGAAGCCTTTCACGTCACACTGCATACGCGGCACAATGTTCATAATCTAATTGAATAGTTATTCCATTGCATATTACACCTCCAAATCTCACTCATAGCCCCCTTGGTATCGTACACTCACTTTAATAATTGATCTTCCGCTGTGTCTGTCTATGTTGGTTTTTCCCATGCTGACTAGCGTTATTGTTGCAGTCGCATCCTGAATGATGCTTTGTTGAATTATCGATCACAGTAAGGTTTGCGTCTGGAGAGAGTTCAGCATAGTCGGCTACCTGCTCCTCGTTACGCGCGAAACATGATACAGTTTTAGTTCGACAAGTGAAGTTCCATTGATGTTCGGATCAGTTCTCCTACAACTGTACTTGTCAGCTTACGCAGGAAATGCACAGATACAATGCCACTAAAAATGTGTTTGAAGAGTCACAAAATACTAGTATACCAAGTTAATTTGCCTCTAACAGGAATGCCATCAAAAATTATTTCCCAAAACATAATAGGCGATTGTCTTGTCTTTATTCTATCTTGAGGAGGGATGGTTACCGACTTGAAATGTCTTCAAACCAGCTGAATGATCATAAATTTAAAGTATTTTTCTCTCTGACATTGGAGTTGAACGGGTCCATATCATCAAATATGTTTTTCACAGAAATCAATAAACGAGTTCTGCTGGGTTCTATATTCAAACATTTGTTCCAACGCCCTCACGCCTCCCACTCAAGTTACTTGGTATTAACTTAAATTACTATGGACTTTCTTTCCATAAATATTCTCACTTCCCACAACAATATCTTTACAGTAGACTGATATTATTTATACATGTACACTGACACTGACAAATTGATGGAAGTCAATAACATGACACCTGATATTTCCAAAAAAAGTTAACAGATAAAAGTTACATCCTTCAAACCTCATAATAAACCGACTAACGAAAACAAATCATTGATTTATCAGATTTATTTTATGCTCTCCCCCGGGGTTTATTTTTATATATCACTGTCTTCAAATAACCGCTGGTATAGTTGGGGCCAATTTAGATAAACAGGGAAAGACGCCACTGACGACCAGTTTCATGCCTCCATAAGCGAATGTGCCTTCGCCACCGTAAGACAGTGGTTGATTGGCTAAGACATCAATAGAAAATTGTTCACTGCATATTTTGTCAATATTTTACCGGTTTAGAAGCCTAGTGAGATCAGTGTCTGAGCACAGGAAACCTTTAAGGATTCCTTGGTATCTAATATCAATATTGAACAAGATATAGCCATACTCGTAGATATCCAATCAGAGTTAAGAACACAGGAACCATATCTTTTGACGTCATAAAAAATTTACCGAACAATCAAATATGTCAACTGGTTCAGGTCCTGACCCGTCCTCAAAACCGATCAGTCACACGCCGGGGATTTTGGTGAGATTATGATACCAACGTGTTTGTTCTCCAAGCTCAAAGAATGATAAGCTTTTCTCAATAAAGATTCTTGTCTATATTTCATTGGCTGTTGAACGTTCTCCAATATGCACCGTCATGAAGTCTTGGAAGCTACTTTCAACGCAAATTGAAATTCTGCTCTTTTATATTGATTGGCAATGTATTTATGTGGTTAGCTGTAATCTAAACTCGTGCTCGAGAATAGAAGTATATTCTATTTCTGGTAAGTTGGTTGAAACGGACGTTCCATTTATCCACAGAGTGATGGGTCTGAAATGTTTAAATTGGTGCTGATCCCGCCCTTGAAATCATAACATTTGCTCTTAGATTAGACAGATTTTGTTTCCTGTAATAATCGATGAGTGGTGTACATATGCAAGTATTATGTCCCAAATCAGATCATCAGCATCCCCAACAATATTGAAATTGCACAGTTAGTCTTTCCAAATGACACAACTGCCAATAGGTTCTCGTACAGCATCCAACCCAAGATGACATGAAATTTTTGTTGTTGTTTCTCTAACCTTGTGGTGATAAGATGGCGTGAGTATCTAGCCTAACCTTTCGTAAATCCGGTCTTGACTGCGGGTGTATAGCCGCTGTCAATACCATTGGATTCAGTCAATAACTGTAGGTATGTTGATCTGCGAGTATCGCCTCGGGTCCCGGCAATAGTTCTATCTGGTTGTGGCCAAGACAAGAACATTGCTTCATATCGCATGTTCTGTCAGATATATCTGATCACATGACCCTTTTTAGCTGAGACGGAATATGGCGCTGATTATTTAACGTTGTGTTTCTTTTTGTATAGTTTGTCTTGTTATAATTACACTGCAGATTGCTGGCATATGCTCTCTATCAATGTGGCAACCACACAAACATTCTCAAAGTTTCTGAACCTTGTGTGAAATAAACATTCCCTCTATTTCACACACGGTTCATATCGCCATAGCCTGGCTATGAGATGCAAAGAAATTATCCTTCTGTAACTACGCTCTGAATACCATGCAACTACGCTCTGAATACCATGTATAAACTACGCTCTGCTACCATGTTACGCCGCGCGCTCTGCTACCATGTAACTGTCGCGCGCTGGATACGGGATGTTGGTTCCAGCCGATACCCAGTTTAACGTTAGGTTTGCCCCTCCAGAGGCGATAAATCTTGACCTGGCAGTTTATAAGAATAGTGATGCCGGTCGTCAACAGAGAGATCCGAAAGAACCAACTCAACAACTTAATATCGATTTCATACTTTTCATTAGGTAATTTACAACTATAGGATAAGATGGATAGAGTGAAGAGTTCCGAATTAGGCCTAGGAAAAGATAGAAGAGGAGACAGGAGATGACCTACCTTTGCCATGGAGTCATACCAGGGACGGGCACACACAAATGTATAATTATACAGTGTTTCTGGACACTGTAACATATCCTAACATGAAACCCTTGGTGGTTCAACGGTTAGAATGCTGGACTTTCGTTCTGGGGGTCACGATTGACTCCCCGTGAATCCATTTTCTCTTTTTTTCTATTAATTGTCTTGTTATTTATTCATTCATCTACATAGTATAAGTATTATTATTATTAAGGACTAATATGACGCCATCTTTTTCAGCTTTGATTTTACGATACTACCATGTCTTTTTCAGGACAAATGTGGATTTCATACTAAATGTTTGAAACATCAGCAACAGTTAAGATCAACCTAGAATACTTTTTTAACATTGTAGCATTCTAAATAAATCTCTTGGTGGGTGTTCACACCTAATTCAATCTTCTCAGTCGACACGAACTAATGCTAACTGATGCTGTTAATTAATGTACATGCCAATTCAAATCACAAAGTGCTCCTAAAATAATAGGATCAGAGAGTTCGTCTTAAAACGCATCTCACCACTGGAAACATTGATCATTTGGAGATGCCGCCATTTCCTACAAGAGATGATGTCATTGAAGTTAAGAGGATTCAGCAATACTTAGTGTTTGACCTCAAATAGGTCCCTCGAAGTGGTTGACATCATTTTCTTGTTGTAAAGGATGAATTCTCCTTAGCTGGCAGCAATTGCGACAAAGAACTTAAGTACAGCTTGTAATATCACGATACGAGAATCTGGTTGAGATGATGAGTGTTTTATTAGGTCCAGGGCTGTCTTCTGTTATAAATGATATCAAATGGCTACGACAGAAAAAAACCAGTTAAAACAAAAGCAAAATGATAGCGATGAATGCCAACTCCCAATGTCTTCACGGCGTAAACCAAATAACAATACATCTCAATGTCTGCTGTGGTAACAAGTTTGCCTTGGAAAAAAATTAATAAAATATCCATGAGCTACTCAAAGCTTCTTTCACATCACCAAGCTGAGACACTCAATATTTCAATTGTGATGATCACAGGGAGATGGCAGAGTAGCTTGAGTTCTTTAAGTCGCATCTTAATCAACTCCGTTCTGTGCCAGAAACGATTCCATAAATCCGCCACCATAAGAAACCATCATACCTGAAGATTACACTGGCGCAGAGTACATTTTACTGCAATATTTCATCTTTTTAGTGCGATATCTTATTATTAGCAGGCTCAGAATCCAATCCGTTCCTGATTAATCAGTCCAACATTATGTTATCCGGTGGGGCATTGTATTGCGGAAATAACAGTTCAGAAACTATCTGTTCAGAAATATCGCGTCGTCCATGTCGATGTATCAGTGTAGTTGATTTGTGAGGTGTCTGGGTAAGGTTGGCCAGGTATTATTATAACTTTTCTGATGTTTTTGACTGATTAAATGAAGACCTCTGTCATCGTTTTTCAGTACATCAGATATTTGAAAACGTGAAAAAAATCGTTGAACTCGGTATTGGAATTGTTCAAGTATGGATCAGTACAGGCTTATATATTAGCAAAAATAGATAAGCCAGTAGTGGAATCAGGTTACAGTTTGACTTTGATGACAATGTCCATTGTCGTATTTTTCCGAAATGGTGACATAGAACAAGAGAATATATTTACCAACCAAAATGTCACATGTCTGTGAACAATATGTTCAAATGTCAAGACACTAGACGGATTCAGTCTCATATGGACGCTAGTATTATCACTGTACGATCCATTAGCCTGAAGGCCATGAGAAAATGGGCATTGAAAACAGTTTCTTTCGGCATCCTCTCTGTTTTCTAATGCTTGAGCTCATTTGTTTTCAGTCCTATATTTATTGTCGCATCACCAAATGGCCTCGCTTTATCTCCCATGTTTCTGTTAACAAGGTTTTTCTTAACTTACAGCAATCCACAAAATATGCAAGAGATAATTTTTTGATATAGTAATCCACAAAATATACTTTAGATAATTAAAGATTGTAAGTCTGAAAATGGTCAGAAATGTGACTGAGGTTCAGCCGAGTCAATTGAGAATTCAAGGCCCTAGTTTTTGGGATTTTCATAATTGCTATAACCTATCGCTTATGTATCTGTGCCCTGGAGCCAATCGTTGTGAACAGCCTTTAGCAACTAGACGCACTGTAGGAAGCATAATGGTGTCTTACTCAGGAAATGATTGGCAAGAAACCGATATCATTCACAAAGACCCCGCACGGAGCTGGGCGATAACAGGGGATATAAGGAAACGGAAAAGGGGCTCTGGTGGTGAAATGACACATAGGTTCATGGAAGTTGATCACAATGAGGCAAGGATGTTGTAGTGTTGAAATGATAAGGGTTGAAACATGCTCCTAATAACTTCTTATTCGTTTTTGCTGTGACACAGGACAGTTATGACCGGTGTGACAGCGGATATAGTCCCCCTGGAGTCATAGTCCGGTAGCATTGTATTTGATCAATTAAGCAGCATGATCTATTGTACCGCTAACCCTAACCAAAACATTTAGCAATGCGGGCTATTGTTATACGGACTATCAGCCCTAGGACTACTATCCCTTGCACACCTGTTGACTCACGAGGAGAGCCGTCTTGGTCTGGTTGTACTCGTCCGTACTTAATTAGAAGACCAAAGAATAACAACGAGACAACCCCTAGGTGATCAAATCGAAAACGTACGAGTGAGTGTGTAATATCTAACTTTCATCAGTCATATGACCTAGGAGGACTACATAACCACTTATTTTTTTCTACAAACAGGGATCATGGGGATGCCTCCACCCAAACACTTTCTCATAAAACGTCCAAGTTTAGAGAAACTACCAAACAACGGGACAAAGGCCTCGAAAAGTCGATTTCAAATATCCTGTCGGACGTTTCGTGTAAGCAGAACCGGCGTGCGTAAAAGTTTGAAATGTCCCAAAGGATAGAATGCATGGGAAACAATAGATTCTATGCGCTTTAATCTCTGAGTTATTGGCTGTAATGGCCGCAATAGAACCAGAGTCTTTCAAATAAATACAATAATTCTTCAGAAGACAATAGCGCCCGACATTTTTCCAGGAGGACATATATTTTTACTTCCACACATGCTTAATTTGTGCAGACGAGTTGATTTTCTGGGAGAAAAATATGGCTTTTCTCTGGAGATGTAATTCTCACTTTTCATTTTATTTCCACATGGCATTTCTAGTTGGCATTATAGCTAGCTGGCCCTATTCAGTGTACCCGAAGTATTCCATGTCATTTCCAAGTCCTCCACACCGGTGACATTCAATCCATGTGCAGTCAAGTGATGCTCAGCCATACTGCCGTGGGTATCAATATTGTCGACATCTCCTTTAAAGGTGAAGTACCACTTGCTGGTCCATTAGGGCAGCTAAGATGCAGCACGATATCGGGACATGCATGTATATTTCATCAGTATGTCCGATCGTCTGGTATTTGGTATGTCGTGCACATTAATTCCTTGGCATTATTTCTTCAGTTTTACAGGATAACAAGACTTGACCTAGATTAATACATGTCCGAAAACACGGCCCTGAGGAAGTAATTTTCAACAAAAACTGCCAATGGGTCACTTTTGATCCGGATCATTCTCAAGAACAGTAGTAAGGTTAGATATCACAATCTGATGAGCATAGGTTTCATTTTCATTCAAACAGTACCACCAGGACATCTTTCTGTTCTACTTATCTTCCTCTATTCTAAATTGCCGTTAGATCTCGTGTTATCGAATCGCCACCGGGGTCCTCAAGAATCTCATGGGTTCCATGTGACCAACATGCCTGTTTATTGACACACACCTTCCATACCAGATTCATGTATTATTCTCTTTGCCTTTGTCTTCCGCTTGAGGCTATAGGATTGCAACTAAGATGTTGGAATGCAATATTGACAAGGTGAGAATATTATGCCGTGTCTTTGTGAAGCACGGTCCTGCAGTTTTCTTGAAAGCCAGACCAAGGCGCTCACTGAGTGGTACTATGATTAACATTGCCTTGGTGCCATATTGTGTTGATCATTTAATCGATGTACGGCTCATTTAGAAAAACTAGTAACTGCAAATTCCGCTATTTACATGTTTTCAACAGAAAACATAATCCGAAATGAGGAATTGAAAATCCAGTTAAGTCCAATCTCATAAGCTCACTCAAATATCGGAATCAAAAAGTTATCAATGATTAATTTTTGTGTACGAACAACTTCGAGAAGGTTTCATGGATTCCACAAACCATTACGCATTCCACAAAGATTTCGCAAATTATGGTTTCACTTGATTAATTAAAGACAGAAAATGACACAGATTCCTACTGAAATAAATCTAGACCGGATTTTCATTCTCCATGTTCTCTAATTAAAGCTTTCAGTTTCAACACATTCCAAAATCAAACATCCGTTTTCGATTGCCATCGTTTGTGAAAAGCACAGTCTGATCGATATGCATCTGTCTTTCGACAAGGTTGATCCGTCAAAAACCAATGTTTCAGTTTTAAAACACTGACACACGTTTTTTTCGTTGTTGCTGAGGATGTCTCGCGGCGCTGTCGTGAACAATCAATGAACAGATGGATAAAGAAGTGACATCATTTTTTCCCTTTGAGTGAATTCTAATCAGGTTGCCGTTTCATAATACGTGAATAAATGCGCTGGAACATCTGACCTTGGAAAGTTTCTTAAGATTTTGATAGTTTTTCTCAAATATATCTGTAACGATTGCAACAAATGAAGGAACCAACATAGACCTCAATATTATTCTAAATTGTCAGTATTTTTTCTCATGCCATGATTACAGCCCCAATAGTAAATTGCTAAAAGCGTATTTTATGAATATATCATGTATTCGGACTACAACATAACCTCCTTCCAAGCCATTTTCTTTTTGGCATATTTTTGTACTAAAACTGTACTGTACTGAAATAAGCGTCGTGTTTTGCCTCTCCAATCTATGGCCCTTATTACCAAGGTTGTGATCAACAGGTGGCCTATATAGTATATAGGCATCCGTTCAGTCAATGAATCGGCAGGTGGCTACTCATCTGTTTTCTGATTTAGTTAGCAGTATTCGCCAATCGATAGATGCCCTGCCAACTGAAACAGGTCAAGGTCATGGCTTTCTTACTCCAATAGTAACGCCAACCAGCACGCTTTCCAATCAGTTAAGATTTGGTCAAATTTGACAACTGTAGTATCTGGAGTTGGTGTCCTTCGAGTGAATTATCTGTAATATAGTTTTTATGCCAACATCTTATCTAATAACAACGAGGACAATGAAAAATCTAGGCAATACCGATGAAACAGTCGATACTTGACATTTCGAGGTGCAGGTATATCATGATTTTTCAATTTCTAAGCCTTTGCCACCAGGGTCTGCGAACAGAAAGACGGTTATTGCGGAAATAGAATAAACAACATAACGTTGCAACATACCAGTATAATACATACAAGGGCCCATCGCTGAAACATAAAACTGACAAATGACACTGTCCCAACTCTCTCCTTTGTCATACGAATCCATTTCATTTTCTGTCTCATAAATCTTGGTTATATGTCTGTTTAGTGGACTGTGCAATCATAGTGGAAGAATTGATAATAATGTGGCTGGAATCAGCCTCGAAAATAAACAAAAAGATAATATTGTTACATGATATTGGAAAAGCCTTGAAATCGGTCTCCATTAATTATTCTATATCAAAGGCAAAAACGGTTGTATTATTTGTGTTTGCGCCATATCATTGTATCCTGTCAAAACGTATTTCTTATTGATACGATTACAAAGAAATGTATCAACTTAAATATTTGCCATAGGCATATTGTGACAAGAAGACAATAGAGAAGAAGAGATATAAACTAGATATATCACGATATCTCATTGCCTCAAGCATCAATAAGACAGTGAAAGAGCTAAATAGCAACAAAAAAATCCACTTATTTTGAGTTGTCAACCGATCAACTATTCTGAGCCCATATGATAACCGACTACCTACAGAAACGAGCCTGTCATGATCATGTATTAAGCTGCATACTGTTTACTACGGTCCAACCATATAAGTTTCAGATTAGCATAAGCACCAGTCTGCCATCAGTCCTCAACAGCACCAGCCTGCCATGTAAGCTACAGACTCCTTCATTCACGTGTCCCTACCATGTAACCTAAAGATTCGTATAAGCAGAACGGGAAGAAATCTCCTTCGTGATTGAATTAGGGTACGCTCGCCGAGACTGCCCGGCCTGATACAGAAAAATCTACTTGTCCACATAATGGTTGTTATCTTCGGGGGGAACGTGGCATCTTAGCTGCTAATGGTATTTTAGATGAAACAGAATAGCCAAACTACAAATTACACAGAGTGTGGCACAAAAGGTGTAGAATTCATGCTTCTGTCAACGACTGGAAGTATCACAATGCTAAACATTTGAAGACAAATTGGCTGTTATGCGTAAATGATAACAAGATGGGATGATGACCAATTGCCTTTCGGTACCTACATAGTAGATCCACCTATTAGGTCGAAACTAAACAGAAGAAGATGAAAAGGATTTGCAGTATCAATTTCAAACTACTCCTCCCTCCGGTCGTCACAGACAGAAGTCGTGACATTTGCACAAGATCAAAACTATTGAAATCAACAGGCCGACAGCTTTTTCTTCTATTTCAGTAATGAAATGATCTTAGCACTTAAGAGCACTTGAAAAAACTTATTGGTTACGCACAAGCAAGAAAAAAAGTGTTCTTAAACACGACTTTTTCTCCAAAATTTCCATTCCCAGGTATGCCAAATAGTATCACAGACATTGTAATAGCCTAAAATGTCAACGGCCACCACAGTGTAATAAGAAGCTTCTTCCATTAAATCAGATTAGGAGCCGCAATCACCTTGTGGCATTTTCTTTCTGGTCGGAAAGCATGGAAAGAATATATAGTAGATGTCCATGTTATTGGTGTTGACACAAACCACGATACATGTACACCTGGTGTAGGGATTCTGGTGTAGAGTATCGTCTCATGTCGCAACGGAAAAGAACCATTTTTTAAGTTAATGGTAGTCAGCACCACAACTCCCTGCACAATAGTAATTGTCACGTCAAGGGTTTCCTCACTAACACCAGACTAATAAAAATAAGTACAGGGAATGGGAACCACCTGACCCTAAGCATCCCTTTTGAAAAATAATCTGATGAGATTTCTAATTGAACGAAAATCCAAGGCGCGGTACAATGTACATTGCGTGTTGATAGCTGCTTTGTCAGTTAATTACATGAACAAAAATGGCATGATAGTGAACTTGGGAATGCATGTATTGTCTTTCATGGTATGACGGTAAGTGATATATAGTATTTTGTCAAGGTAATTGACAAAAGTCGAAAAACAGGGCAGGTCACTGCACTGGCGGTCCCAAGTGGCACGTTGTGGGCGTTTTCTATTAGTGTTTGATGTGTGAAGCAGTGTACACTTCAATCGATTATTGTGGCACGTTTTCTCCTGTATCTTGTCTCCGGTTTTGCAGAAAAGAAACCTTTTGAATCAAAGAACCCACGTCTTCAGCAATTGCCGCTAGCCCACACACTGTTACCCAAAGCTTTCCACGCGAAGTAATTGCAAGTTAAGCAAATTTGGCTTTCTCTACTAACCAGGTTGAGGCTGTGAATGCCTTTTCCATCATAATTTTGCCTAGAGGTGTCACCGACCAATGTTCACTGCACAAACGGTTCTGCACAATCTAATTACGGGCACGGCTTCTCTGCCGGCATCTGTATGGAAGCCGGTTAGATCTTATTCTGTGCTTTTTTAGCCAATTTTCCAATCCGTAGCTTAACCATTCCGCTAATCATCTAGATTAATCGTGTTGTCACACAGTCAACAAGATCAGGCCATCTTATAGCTGAAGGAAACAACACAATCAGTGAGGTGCTTCCCTGACTAGGGTCGTTGGACTGATGGGCGGTGCTCTAGGCGTGCAGATGTGCAAGCAAACGACACAGGGATCTCTATAATTATAATTCTTCGGGGTACACAGACATCGCTAAGTGGCTACATGTAATTTGCCTCCAGAATAATGATACACTAGAACATTGGGAACTCGAAGTAAGGAGGGGTCAGAATTTATTCTTTAAGCACTGAAATTCACTTCACCACCATTTACATACTCGTACGAGTTGCGTTCCTAAACAGATGGATTGTCTTAATTTCATTGATGTTTCCAGTGTGCAGATCCAATGGAGTGACCACCGCTGTTAATGCAGCAGCTCACATTTGCTGTAATCCGGTGGGAGACATCGATTTAATAAGCTAACAAATAAATAGTAGTCACCTGAGGGAAGAAAGCCCGTCTTTGGATGGTTTGCCGCAAACAAAAATTATAATCCATCAATAACATTCTGACAGTCAAAAGCCATAGTGGAAGCCATGATGTATTAGGTTCCAGAACAAAAACAGCAACGATGTCTCGCTTCATTTAAAGTGATTTCATGATTACACACACAAACAGGTGCTACGATCTCACTCAGTCTGTCCGTTTTATATGCGAGTAACAGACAGACACCCCTTTTGCTCCCTTTAAAGTGAGTTACATTCACAGCAATTGAACAATCTCAGTCGTTTTCACTTTCCAAGGCTATAATGAAGTCTATGATCTTGATACAGTACTAAAGGCACATGTAGCACAACTTTAGACAATACATTTGTTTGGCACCACCATCATAGAAAAAGAGAAGTTGACATGTCCCTGATGACACTAGACCTAAGAAGAATTCTTTTCGCCAAATAGTCTCAGTCTCAAGTTTCCAAATCAATCTATTATGCTTACACACTTCATGCCTTAATACGTTCGCTACACTCATGCATCAAATATTGATAAACCAGGCATTGGAGGTTTAGTGGAGTGCCACACTAACTTATACGTTCAAAGCCTATTTTGCGTTAAAGTGAGATGTGTATAGCTGTAAATTTAACTGGTAGAAGGTTATAGTACCCCCACCCTGCATTGCCAGCCCTGTCTTCTGAGATACAGGGCAAGATTCACATTGCCATCCCGGATAGCAATTTCACTGAACATACCAACGCAAAACCTTAACATATCATAGCACCACTGAATGTCTTTCTGGAGCATACCTGGCCTGTAATCGACAGGATATTGGATCGCTGAGAAGTAACACGTTATCGCGTGACCATCATAATCACCGCCACCAACATAACAAATGACATTTGTTGTCTGAAAAGTTATTTATTATCATCATATTTACATCAGGCTGCCAAGTGTATTGGAAATGAACTAGGTGGTGACGGAGGTATCATATGAGGTGTTAAGACATGGCTATATGCAATGGAGTGTTAGCCATGGCTGTACACTTGACTGATGCAACACTATGGGATGTGTATTTGACTGATGTATCACAGTGGATGTTCGGTCATGGCTGTGTATCTGCCTGATGTAACACTATAGGTTGTTCAGGCAAGGTTTATCTGGATTTGGATTTTACTGACGTTACCACATACTACGAGAAAATCGAAATCAGGGGGAGGAAGGACAGCTTTCTTCAAATATCGAGCTCTTCCGTCATCGCTTTGTGACATCGGTCCCCTTGTCCCTGATTCCAAGATCATGATGCACACCAGATGTTATCACACGAGAAGCCAAGGGTAAACAACAAACAAGGTGCCAGAAAAGAATGAAAAAAACCCCTCTTTTCATCCGCTAAACTTATCCTATTATGTCACTACACCATATTTTTACAAAAAACAACTATTCGTGATAGCTTGACATTTCCTCCCTTTGATAGAAACATTGACCTCAAAAACATCAGATGAAGAAAGGTTAACATTTCCTAAGGCAGTTACAGTCGGTAAAGTGGATTAAAAAACATAAAGTGCTCTTGGCGTTGGTTGAGTTCTATTTGGAGTGAGTATGACTTTCAAGTTATTGACTCAGACGCCAGACTCACCCGACAATGTCTTCTCTTGGAGTTCCTCAGAGAAAGACTGCCAGGAATTGTATTGGAATAGTTTGGTTTATGGAGAATATTAAAAGAAAGAAACAATTTCGATTACAGTTTTGTGTTTTAAGATGCTTCTTAGTCAGAGGCACGGGAGAGGGATCGATCCCTCAAATGTAGTTTCAGGCCATTAAGCCCATGCCTTTTGGCAGAATTGACTCAGCACTGGAGCAATATATGATGTGTTTCATCAAGGTTGGAAAATTTCACTTTGCTGGCTATAAGTCAGCGTCTTGGACACCAAAAATGAAAAGCTGGGGTGAGTGGAACTATTCGGAGGAATGGCAGACCAGAAAATGCGTCAATTTTACCTTAGGTTTGGGGAAGTAAATCTTCAGAATCTAATGATTTCACTGTGGGCATGAAGGTTAATGTTCCGCCATTTCCTAACTTTGTATGAAACCTCAGTTCACACCAGCCTTGAGCATCACATTGTCTGTCAACCACTAGATGATGGAAAATGTGATAAATATCTGCACCGCAACCAAATATGGCAAATATGTTACTGCCTTTTTATTAATAGGTTATTGAACTAAGAAGATTTAGGTTTGCCATAAAAACAGGCTGCTAATTAGATATCTGCCATTGAGATGAGCTAGTCGTTTACGTCAAAATGTTTTCCCCCAAGGCGAGGTATATTTTCCAAACAATGACTTCTTCTGTTATGCATAGTTCTTTTCCACTTTTCTGCGTCAACCAGAAAATGACTGTAAGAACGCATCCTTTTGCCATGGGCACGGAGATAAAGTGAACCGTGCGACAATGGATCGCCCTGGGCAAGCAGCATGGTCCCATTGTTACATTGGCGACAGCGATAACGCTTCAATTTTGCTAATATCTTCGGCATTAAAGACATCATGAAACGACAATGTATGTCTTTATTCTGAAACATACTTGTATTCATGCCGTTGGGTTCTGCGTTGAGGTTTTGCCAGAGTCTGGGACTGCCGCAAAGTCACATTTGTGTGTTTTGTTCGCTACCAAGAACTTTTTGCAACATGTCTTTATTTAGTAGCATACTGGTCTTCATGCCCTCGGGTATTGCTCTGAGGATTTGTCACTCGTTGTGTTCGATACCAAGAAATAACTTTTTAAAGAAGATTGTTTACTTCGGGATAGCTTCTTTTTGAATCGATTCTGGTAGTCTCAAAGAATACACAACTGAGATGATGCTGAAAATGTTAAGGTGTTTTAACCTGATTTAAACCCGTGATAAAAAAACCCCCCAGAGTTGCACAATGCAATGCTGAATCTCTTCAAAATCCGCTATTTTAACTGAGACACATTGGAGGCAACCAACTTTTCAATCCGGTGGTGACAATCCTCCAACTTCCATCAACATCAACAACATGGTCCTCTTCAGCGTGAAAATAGATTGGGAAAATTAATTACTAAGCTTTGAAATGGGTGGAGTGCAAGTCTGCTATTTGAAGTTGGACAAGTTTGAATTAACAATGACTGCCATGCTACACATTCAGTTTTATTGACGATAAAATGTGGCCATATACAAAATAATCAATTACTTAATTGGCATTGTTTTTGTCTCTGTTTGGCTGACTGATATATTGATTCTTCTTTTTCTAAGGCTGTCCAGCCAAATATGACGTAAGTAGCCATATCAGTGAACGAGTGTCAAGCAATATTTGACGTAAATATGTTGTTCGATCTGCTATCTATGACATCCTAGCCCTTTAACATGATTTAACAATTACACTGAAACGTCAGAAAATAAACCGAAGGAATATTAGGCGTGTTAGTGGGTGTATATCCAAACAAAAATAAATATGTGTTGATGTTGACGGGAGTTATACATACACGAACATGATACGCGATATTTTGCCTACAGCTATGCCTAATGCGTATTATAATGAACTGGTATGGCTTTGAGGAGAGAATTCCCAAGATGAATGTACTTTCATAGGATTTGCGGATTTTTTTTCGACAGTCCTTCGCTTTCAGTCTTGACAGAAAAAAGCAGTGGACAGGGATTCAATTATTAAGTCTTAATTAACAGGATATCCAAATTGTGGATGGTCAGCTGAAGGCAGTCCTGACATCGAGGTAGTCTTTGTGATCAACAATACACAATGACTTCCAATTGTGTTGCTGATGAAAATGTTTGTATCAAAGTGCAATATAAAGTCATTGTTCGATACCATCGCAATAAACATCCATTAATTTAACAACTAAAAGAAACTGCATTTAATTTGCTTTCCTGAGCTCGATTAAGGCACGTATAACATTGTTCAGTCCATGACCCTCGCTCCTGCCTTTTCATCAACATGCCGGTCATTCTGGACAGCAAGAACGTGGCATACACCATAATAACATGTACGGTTGTATCCCGGGAGTAAGCAGAGGCGATAATGGCTTTTTCACTTGCATAATGCAATCAAAAATATTTTATGTGTGGTTTTCCTGAAACATTTCATGCTCCTGCCAGCCATAATTCGTGTTCATTTGATCAGGGTTGGTCTCACTAAAGTTGACACGAGATTGCCTGCACACTGCTGTACACAAATCGAATCATACTCTTGCCTACTTAAGGTGAAATCGAGTGTATTATTCTGCTTCCTGAAAAAGGCAGAGAAGTACCAACCAAACCCGCACTCGTCATGTATTATTGTCGAGCCTCCGCATAGAAGCCAGTTCAAGAATGCATTATATCAATGTGAACTCATTTGCCCATTTTTTGTGCGTACACTTTTAAAAGTATCTCTGTGGCATGTTCTACACAAGAACTCCACGCTATACATTAGTGCCGACCATAAATTGGTGAAACTTCATCATGCCTATTCTCTGCTACTGTAAGCAAACAATTGGGTAAACTAGTCTAATCAAAAATAGTTTTCTATTTGTATTGCCTTTGGAAATGGTGATGGTTGAACACTGTCTTTAAAGTGTCGAGCATGAAGTCTCGTATCTGCTCTTTGATCCTAGTCGATTAATGTTGCTCCATTATGGATTTATGCGAGATGATTGAAATTAACTTTGTAGCTGTTTATCAAATCGCTTCTGGCCAAATCAATATTACTTTCATATTAACTAAAGAGTAATTGAATACTTTGGCTGAGATATTGAAATACTATAAGGTAGACTCGTTATATCGTGTTATATTGGTAATTTTATTTGAATTAGCTTGTTTTGATAAAATTTCAATTGTTGGCTAGTCTATAATTGAAATACAATTTGAAAGTGAAAAGTCAAAACTGAAATACTTAAAGACAGCACCGTTACATTGTGCTCTCTTAAAGACACAGACGCCAATCACTTGCTCGGCAAATAGTGGTGGAGTAAGGTCCACCTTACAGGGATCTAACATCAAAAGATGTCTGTGTTCATAACAATACACGTTCTTTGATGGGGCGAACATGAATTTTATTTCATGAATCTTTTACCATTTTCCTAATTTCCAGTAACAATCTGCTTGATCATCATGTTCTCAACTACAGTGCACTCATGTTACATGTAAACTGAGTGCAATCAATATAATACATTCAGTGTACTAAATACATGTTCACAATTTAATCCAGTGCTTTTGAGATTTGTAATGAATCGATTATTGATAAAATACGCAATTGTCTGATTCTATTTCCATTTATTATCACTTTTTGTGTGATTGATAATAATTTATTCATGATATTACAGTGGATGATTTAATCATTGATCTATTTTTCTCTGGGAGTGTGAGTACTTACTAATTTCATAAAAATTTCCTCTTTGATAGTTATGCATATCTGATGGAGTTTAATCAGGTGGGTTTGAATTTGTTATGTAAATAGTAATCTAATCTCGCTCTTAATATTGATACCAGTAATGACAAGCTCCTGCACCCCGTCCTTCCATCGACAACCCCAACTGGCTGAGTTTTCATTCATTGAAAAAAACAGCTGTAAACGTCTCACACATCTTGAGTCACTTGACTACTAACATTAGTAGGGTTAGAGTACTCTTGGTATCACTGTCCATTTGTCAAGTGGATCACAACACACTAGGGTGAGGAAATCAATATAGCAAAACTACTATCCTGAAAATGGTACTGATACTGAGGGGTAATAAGAATCAATTGCTAGGTTAATCTTTTATTAACAAAACAAATATTGATCAAATTCTTTAAATTTGGGCCAATTTCTGACTGTTCGCAAGTATACATGTAATTTGGTTTTGTGGTTCTGTGACAGGATTGGTTGTCAGGCAGAAAACTATATAAAAAACTTTCTCTCTCGGCTGTCAGAGAGGCCTAGATGAAACATCAGCGCCTCTGGGGTCCGAGGGTTCGATTCTTCATCGCCCCCGGTATACTGGAAATGGCCGGAAAAGTACCAGCACAGAAAACAAACAGAAATGTCTAACATGTTATCCCAGATATCACATACAATAAAGATTTTACCCTCGTGTTTACATTGAGTGAGATACCAGACAATTGAATTAGGGCCCATCAAAATATATCACGAATTCAATTTCATATCGACTCAACATCATTTTATCAGTAATACTTTGGTGTTGTCATTGTCTGGGTGCAATTCTGACAGTGGTAGCCTTACATTTGTCTCGTCTGTTGATATAATCTTGATATTGCTAATTAGAGATTAGAGAAATCCATACTTGACTGTAAGAGAGATGATACATGGAGTTCCGTATGAACAAGGCCTTTTTTAGCACCGAAATACATTTCTAAAAAGTGAACAGCGAGAGCACATGTTTGCAAAAGAAGATGACATAGGTTATATTTGATGTTGGCACTGGATTTCTAGACTGGTTGCCTTCTCTTTCAAACAGACTCTACCACTTTGCTTAAAATCAAGAGGCACCATAATTTAACACAATGCTTGTACAATGTGGAGACAATTATAAAGTACCTTAGTTTCACATACATATTTAAACGAATGGATGAAAATTTTATATGAGGTGACGAGTGAAGCGGGATGAGTGCCTTGCCCACTTAAAGCCATTGATTGGGAGGAAAGTTGTTCAATCAATTATGTATGGTTAACATAAGGCTGTCTAGATATTTTGTTGCTTCCATACATAAATGAACAACTTGGGTTGGAATTATTCACGTGCATATAGCTCATAGTGCTGGTCAGTGAAGTGGGTGTCTAGACTTTGACTTGTGGGAGTTAGTTTACTGTACATTTTAGCTAACTGTATTAGCAGGCGATTTAAGTTTACCGTTAAATTTACCAGTGCAAGTTTAAAAAAATCACTGCAGTTATATGCACTGGCAGACAAACAAAATAAAACAAAATACCTCATTACAAACTACTTTCGGCTGATATTTTCCTTGGACTTGGAATGCCGGGGGGGGGGGGGTTAAACTATTTCCTGCTTAGGAGTTATGGACAATTCATACAATACTATTGTGATACTTATATCATGCACCACCCGTGATAACCCGTAAGGAAAAAAAAGGAAAAAAGAAGAATTGGGCTATTTTCAGTATCAGTGAGTCCATCACGTAATCAATTATCAGGATAAAATTCACATAATTGGACATGTATTGGCCGTAAACTTCAAAAATGTTTGATGCCCAAACAGAAGCTTTCTCTGACAGTCGCCTGGTTTTACCATCTCATCCAATGCCTGGCGAGCTCTAAATGAAATTTTTAAAAACTATCAGATCATGTCTAATGTTCAGTATCATTCAGCACCGATACGAAATCAGTTATCTATCCTGATGATTCCATTCAATTGCTGACTTTCGATCGAATCCAATAAAATCTTTCATTGCAATACTAAATATCTAATTTTGGATTATCCATAACACAATTTCATGCTATACGACTAAAAAGTGCATCACTAGCTGGTAATGTTTTCTAATATGAATATGACAATAGCCATGATAGCATTATTTAAGAGAAATGTGACTGTGCGTGGAGTATTTGTCATTGGCATCTTAATAAGAGAAGCCTTGATTCAACTGGAGTTGCCACAGAACAACATTTATTCCCAGTGTGGTTATAATTTTGTTGATTCAAATTACCTGCTAGCGTGCTTGGTAAGAAGCATGCTGACCGCATCAAATTGTTAGCAAAAGTTCTTGTACAGGGGTAACTGCCACAAGAGAACACTCTAACTCATAAGTTACTCTATCATGTCTAAGAACATTTCTGGGCATGATATGTGAAATCATAGGCATTAGTGGCCAAAATACTACCAACAACCCAACTAAAAAGTTATGTTTTCGTACGATTCCAATCTATTTTAGGCCCAAGAGCATCTCGAAACTAGTATCCATTTCGGTATTCTATGATGCAACTTATTTCTCATACTCTTATCCTTGGATAGCGCTCAATGGACATTCCTACCCTTAATGGATTTATTGCTATTTCATCCCCACCAGAGCAAATAGTCTACCGCTGCATCAGTGATCAAGGGCCAGTGCTAACATAAATACTTTAGCAGCTGTCAAGAAAAATATGTCTGAGAGCAGTCATCGGAGCTTGTAGATGATCCAGATCGTGAGTCTGTCTGTGACAAAGGGATCGATAGCAATGGGTTTTCTGGCACACGATAGCAAAATCCTGGAAAATCACACACCTTAGCAAACAAACGTCCGTTTTGTAAATCAATACCGTTATCAAATATTGGAAATTAATCTTGTTGAATAAATAAATAACATATAACTTAAGAGGGCGAACAGCGCGCCCAATTCTCATTTGGTAAGCCTGTCAGAGCCTCAAAAACAGCAGTCGCAAATGATGCCAAATGCTATTTGCCAGATCACCACTTTTTCTGTAGCCTCGGCTATCTCTCCATCAGGCTGGCCTGCAGTCAAGCCACCATCTGACATTGGCTGCCTCCCCCATAAGTGGTTGAAATGCACAAGTGTTCAAGTAGAAAACCCCCGGGGCCAATCCAATATGTCAAATGCAAAAGCAGCCAATAAAGTAGGATAGCGGCCAGTTAGACACCTATCACAGGATGAACAGATAAGCGCAATTGGATTGTTGGGGTGGTTATAGACTTTCATGGGGTCTTGGTCAGTAAACACTTAACAAGCTCACATCCGATCAAGTGGGAATAACACATTGCCGACGGTACTATATTGCTGGCATAGGCCCTCCATCAACGTGGCAACCACAGAAAAGCTATGAAACGCGACGAAAATCTCCACCCTAACATGAAAGCCTTGGTGGTTTAACGGTTACAGTTCTGGACTTTCGATCTGGTGATCACGGGTTCGACTAAAATGTCCTCGGTGACGAAATTTACATGACCTTCAGAGACATTGTTGGTTTACAACATTAATTGTTTAAAACGTTCCTTTGGTGACCCTTTTGGTGACCCCCCCCCCCCCCCTTGTCACAGCCGAGATTATGCCACGGAAAATTTGGTTCAGCGATCTGAAGAACGAGCTCTGAAAGGCATCAGAAAGAACAACAGTCAATCCCCATTCAATCCAACCACTGAAACTGATATCATAATGTGAGGAGACCCTTCCTTATGAGGTAGCAATACCCGAGCTAATCACTAATTGAGTCCTTATCAATAGCTTTTACCATTAAACAACAGTTGATTCCGTCATATGAGATGCCATGGAGGGGAACTATTTATAGTTGACAAGAAATGTCCCAATAGTGGCATTATCTTATGCCATCAAAGCTTGGATGATGCTTGAGAGAGATGAGACAGAACAATGTGCTTGTGAAGGGTGTATTATGTTACATTACATTGCTGGCCTTGGGAGTAAGGAAGCATGCGAGGTATCAGATTCAAGAGCAGCTGAATTGGTTTTCAAGTCATGTTTATGATACTATGACAATCAAATACTGGAAGATGGTACTTGTAGGCATCGGATTCAGATAACGAAGGAGATATGATGGCTGCAAAAGGTGTAGTGACAAGACTGAAAACGAATACAGAATGCAAGACCAGCGTTGTCTGCAGTATGAAGATATGCATAAGGTTATTGGTTTTACTACCACCGGCGGGATGAGGTTCATATATCCTATCATTCAGCTTGACACTTTTCATCATGTAGACCAGTCTTTACTTAGAGAAGAGCAATTTTAAGTCCCAAGGGGTACTTCCCCACCGAAGTTAGCCGCCTACGTGTTCCTTCCTGTTTATTATTTGCAAGATCATAATGCTCGACTTCAACAGTTCCGTTGGGATGTTGAGATCCCGACTTGGCTGATTGGTTGACCTGTAACATGCAGAGGATTGTCAATGTCATGTGATGAATCTGCTTTCTATGAATTTAGACATATGGCGAGAAATCAAATTCAAAATAAATAGCAATTTAGGGTTATCGGGTCACATAACATCACACTGTATCATGATTTGGTCTGCAGTTGGACAAAATATATTTATAAGATACAAAAATGTTATTACAAGAGAACAGACATTGTGGTGATTCATGTCAGAATCCGGTGCTGAACATGATCCCCAGAATAGGTAAATTTAACATGAAAGGTTTGCAACGATCTCCGTTTGTCCCGTTCGCTCAAGACACACCGAAAACTTAAACCAGAAAAGTAGACTCCCTTACCATCTGGGTACCATTAATACATACGTGTATCGCTAAGGCAATCAAAAGGACGAAGGGTAGCTGCGCGACGCTTTACGCTCGGCCTGGCTGGCCTGACATCCATCATATGCGGTTACGAATCTGACAGGGCAGCATGAACAATGATGGTGTCACGGCACTCGACTTGTGGATAAGAGTCATGTTTAGAGGTAGCGGGGCTGGGATTCATCCCTAGATAGACACTTGCATAGATGGCCATGATTCTTTTTTTTCTCAAAAAGATGCACCAGATATATTCAGCTACCATTGATCCTATATGCACGATCATCGCTGAATTGCGTTAACAATTTTCTTTTTTAAATAATGCAGGAATATTTGGGCTAGGTAAGATTCTGTTTTTGAGTACTATGTATTTCTAATGCCCCATCTTATAACGCCGACTGTCAAGATTGTGAGGCGATACAAGTAGAACTAATGTATTCAGCCTATTTTTGAGCTAAATTGTCGATCATCTCCATACCAGTCAAATAACATGTCTGCAGCAGAAACTCACTTTGTTACCTGCAACTGTGTCATTTTTCTTTTGGGGATTCTATCGAGCTTTGACATTATGTTGTCGAAAACGACACCAGACATATACGTGGGCATCTCATGTAGATGGGGGAGGTAAGCACTAATATATTATTATTATTACAGACTATTTGGTTCAGATCTCCTTTGAAATAGGGAGAAGATAATGTGATGTCAGGAATTGGTTCTTGATAATAAAAAATCTTGTTCTCTCCTTTCTTTTGAAGATGTGTCAGACATTCTATAAACTTGATACTTGTCCCAATACTGTATACATTTGGTGTATATGATTCTTAGTTTAATGTTAAACACGCGAATTGGTTCTAATAGGCCATCAGCTTTGTGGTCTAAGGAGAGTTTTTGAGTGTCACTTAAAAGTTAAATTCTATCCAGTATACATGTACTACTACCACAAACAAACATTGAGTGCATATTTAAGCTAATGATTCTGTCAGGCTTAATTGTCTCTCTAATTCATCCTCATTCAAGTCACAACAAAGGAGCAAATTCACTCATAAAACATTAGTCAAGTTAGTGACACGCAACTGGGGCATCATTTTAGCAAGTATGGTAGCAATATTGCAAGAGGTAAGCTAATAGCACATAATGGCGTGACATGCAAGTTCAAGGCTAATCATATCTAGCAAATTATTCCCGGCTACAGGGAGATAGTTTTGTCGATAGCATGTGATTTTGAGCTGTACAAGGACACTGACTGTCTTCTGACATTCAAAATGACAATGCAGACAAATCTGAGTTACTTAATGATTGTCTCCTAAGCAATCTTGAGACATTAAGTTAAAACAGCTCATTAACCATGCTAAGTACATTTTGGGTGCTCCCCATGAACTCATGAAAAATGGCAGCCACTTCTAGAACTGAAGAATTGGGCCATTTTTGTTTTGGATGATATATATTCCAACTGAATATAAACAAGTCGTTAAAAAAATAAAAATAGGTTTTAATGAGATAAAATACTACCCACAGCTTCGTGAGAGACTGTGACCACGGAGGACGTCACTTGTTGTCCCATGTTCTTGCGAAGTTGACCGCCCCCATTATGAATGTTAAGTTTAAAGCATCAAAGAATGTCGCAGCCCGCAGGCTATCATGATCGAGTTCGCAGAAGTCACAGAAACAAATATCAACCGCAGTATGTACGTCATCAGAAGAGTCAAACCCAAAACCGACTACAGAAAAGATATAGTCACTTTTGCTTACCATGTGAAATGTAATGAACCCATCAAGGAATACCCCAGGTGATATGAAGCAAACAACCAAGCAACATACGAGCCTCAAGCAAGTCATTGTGAGCAAGAAAGAAACGGGTTTATCTGCGTGGAAGACTTCCTTTCTCCAGGGGATGAGGGAACGGCTAATGATTTCACGTTGAAAGCAGCTTCATCCAAGTTGACCAGAGTTGACTACAAATATTATATCACTTCCAAATGCTTCTGGTTGATAAGAGAGGTATGGATACACGAAGACATGAAGTCCTTAGAATAATTTTTTTAAAATTAACTTCTTCCCTTTATCATAACTGCAGACATCAACTTTAACTAAATGATTTTGTGAAGAAGTTGGAAGCTTCTGTCTCTGTGATGCGTATACATATCCAAGAGCTGTTGCAGAACCTTCTCATTTTCACGCCAGAAAGGTCGATGAGGCCACTGATTTATGTCGCCCAACAGCCCCCTTTGGTCCAATCTTCCGACACTGATGACATACGTCCGTGTGAATGATAGACAATTGAAGATCATGGCATACACATTCCATCATATACATTACCTGGTAATGCCCATTTCATGCCTATTCCATATTCATGAATGGACAAATATCGTACTCAAGGGAATGTGGTCCCATATTGTGATTCTTGTGGGTGAGAACTATGTATTGGGTGACCAAAACAATGTGACCTGTAGTTGTTTTGCATGATAAGTATCAATGACAACCATCTGCTCAAAGGAACAGTTGATGGACACGTTCCTTTATGTTTTGTTTCGGTAAATAGGCTGGGTGTGACCCGGCAAAATGGCCTTGACCGCTTGGCTGTCACAATCACCTCGATCACCCCGTATCAGTTGTTTAAGATGTCGATTGTCACTGGAGAAAACCGTTTGCTCCACAGAATACGTTTTGTTCCCAGTCATTTATGTACACTGCTCTACTGAGTCCACATCAATAGAAAAATCAACTGCTTTGTAGTAAACTGCCTGGTTCTTTCAATGTATCTCCACAGCATTGCATTATATCTATAAATCATTTTGCTTTTCACTCGGTGTTTTCCAATGCATATCCACAGAACTGGAATCAGGCTTTTCAATGAAACTTAACTGCATGGAAGTAAGCTGCCTAGTTTTTCAGTTGAAATGCACATAGTTAAAGAAAACTGCTTTGTTTTTAAATGCAGATCCACAGCATAGGATTGGACTGATTTCTTTCAATGCAAAGCATAATCGTCTGGTTTTTCAATGCAAGTCATCATTAAAAAAATCCTTCGGTCTATATACTCATATTGGAGCAAGTGTATGTCACCAAGAGTCAGAGCGCTGTTCTTTCCAGTGTAAAAACTGCTGCACAGGATGTAGCTCATGACTTTTTGATTAAGCACTTGGTTTATGTTGTATCTCAAGGAAGGTTATTATCATTGTGGGCTTCTTCTAAATGGAACTCATAAACAGGTAATATGTAACCTTGGGGAGTTCATTTAGATACTAGTATACAGCAGTTAATGGAGAAAAGAACTGGCTGCTCTTGGGAAATTTATATTTCAGTTAGGTTTGCAATATATAAAAGATACTACTTCGAGACATAGATGTGATTTACTTACTAATTCATTTGGGAGAGATTGGCAGAAAACATTCTTAAAATCTTCCTTACAAATTAAATAAAAGTCTAAGATTGAGGAGAAGACTTCTTTAGATTGGTTAATTCCAGGGCAAAATCCAAGTAATTAAACTTTGGCTGCAAAATTAGGGAACAACAATGATTTAAAGAATTTTGAATTGAATTATAATCAGTAACTGGTTTCTTGCTAATTGTTTTGTAGGTCCATGGCTAAACTTCCTTTGCAGAAGATATTTCAGGAAAATGGCTTTTAAAAGATCTTAAGGAACTTTGTTGCAAAATTTTCCTAGGTTTAAAACTTTTTCAAACTGCTTACTGACATACACTCACTTCTGCAACTTTATATTCCTATTTCAACTCTGCAACCTTTATAACCCGCATGACTCGGAAACAATATATGATATGACACTTCAACCTTCGGGGCATCTGAGCTAATGGGATTTTTGTACAAAGTGCCGGCGTTTTTTCTTGGGGTGAAGAGATGATGATGACAGTTAATCCAAGGCCTCTTCCCTCCTGTTACGTAATGTGACATGTCAGAGACTAGATTTAAGCTCGAGGCAACCTGGAATATCCATGGAATAGTTGCAGTGAAGTTTGAAAGATGTTGTTGGAGCTGATAAAACACTAGCAAGTTCATGTATGTTGCCCATGAGTAACTTGACAGCATTAGATCCCAAAATCTAATAATATAAATGAAAAACTTCGTTTGAGCATACAAATGTACATGTACTTAAATAAAGTTGAACTCAACAAATGTAGAAAAACTTAACTTTGTTGCAAGCAAATTAACATTGTCCCTTTTCTAAGGCTGATCGTCCCCCGGAGATGATGGATTTTCTTCTACCCCAGCAAACACACTTTGAACTCCAAATGTAGCAGTCGTGTGCCAACAAGTTTAAATTACATCTTGAACAAACATAGAAATATTAAATTCTGAACGATATATTGGCAAACGGGATGACCCAACCAAGTCATCTTCAGCAAACATTAGATACAACCGATGAAATTAATCTGGAGTGGATTCAATCTTTCACGCCAATCCATATAATGATGTCGTCTGGTATACGTTTTCATTGCTTATGTAAATGATGTCGAGAAATTGAAAATCCGTTTTGTTAGAAAATGCCCCTAACCAAATGTTACAACTTGTGATAATTAAATGGTTTATATTGATACGAGCCATGCTGTTAAAGTTTCTTCACCATTAAACTCGACGGTCACAGGACAAACTAATACCATATCCGGTAACTCTATTTGGTCATGACCATGTTGGTTAGTTGGCTGGATGAACAATAAAGTCCACTAAAAGCGCTTAGCAATTGAGAGAAAAAAAACTATCTCATTTACAGAATGAAAGAAGATAAAAAGTTACCGAATTCAGGTTTTTGACCAATCTCTCCTCATGTGATTGCCAATATAATCCTATCAACAAATCCCATAACGAGTACTGTTTCTTTCAGCATGCCAAGATGGTCGAAAATCAATTTGGCGTACTTTTTCAAGCCACCAGTAAACAAACCATTGTATCGGTACTTATATGAGTGGCCTTGTCCGATTTATCACATTTTGGTAAAGAACGATTCATACTTAACGTTAATGGTAACATCATTTGGTAAAACCAATTTGGTGCACAACTACAAGACAGCATTAACCGCCCACTTCGTAACAAACCAAGTGCGCTATTTTGGTGGTTGATTTCCCCAATTGCTCACCATGGAAGCAGCAAAGATAAAAAATCAAGATGATAACTTTACCAGTAGCCTTCACTCAATTAAAAGTTTCCCTAGAGTTTGCTACTTCTTCTTTCATCAATAATGCGATGTGTTCAAGCTTAATCTAGCTTTAAGTGCTGGGATGGATTCTTAAGGTTTTTTGCTCCATTTTTCCACTCCATTTTCCACATCATAATCAATGCATGTGTATATGCCCGCTAAGAATCAATGATGAAGGCTTCCCCCTAGTAGTCCCACTTTTTTCAAGGAGAAAGTGGCTATTTAAGACTAAATATTTGGTAACTGCACCACATTTTAGGTAAATGGGCTCCTAATCTAATGTATGCAATTGCATATGTATGTCGTGTACACTAACTCGCAGATTTATCACCCAGCTCGTAAAGTTTTTCCACGAGTTGGTTACCATACAACCATTCATTTTCGGGCCTGGATTCATGCATATTTTAAAGGGATTGACAGATGATGCGGTACTTTGCCATCAATTTAGCGTGTTGGCTCATAATAACCGAGCTTGTCCTCCTGAGGATAGCTTGTTTTCCCATTTGGACAATTAGGAACTGGGCAGTCGATTCTGGTTGGTCCTGGTAGTCTTTGATACCTTATAAAGTCACGTTGTCGAATCTCATTGGAACGAGATTTGGCTGATTAGTAACAAAAGTGCTTGAATGTTAGGAGAGAGCACGACCACCATACAATTGGAAATTGTTCAGGCTACGGTTTGTGCCTAAAACGCATTATTTGTGTGATGATTCTGACCTCGTTCAGGGTTTTATCTGGTGATTTTCGCTGTTAAACTCACGACAGTCCTTCGACCACGATGTACATAACCTCAATATACTATCGTAACTAACCTAACGGAACAGTGCGCAAACAAGCATCCCGACAGAGACCCAAGTAAAGTGATACTGATCAAATAAAGAATGTAACTGTCCATCGCCTCGCCCAGGTCGCCCGAGGTGCTTGCTTCCAACAATCATGGCTCTCAGGGGCAATAAAATCATTCCAAGTAAACAAATTCTGCACTGGATCAGTAATGCTATTGGTCTCCGGCACACACACAGAATAATCTATTTTGGGTAACATGGGTCCAGGCATATCATGGACCTCACTGAAAAATACAACAAATTAGGGGATACTGTCATATAAGGTCGGCTTAATAATCCATTTCGGAAACCCAATGCATACCAAAAGATAACGTGCAGGAAATCATGTCTGTTTATCAAATGGGAAGTTTGCCATCAATCGTCAAAAGGTCCCCGGAAAAAGTATTTATTTTGACATGTTCTACTGAACAATACACAATGTTACTTTTGTTTTAACTTTATTCAAGAATCAACTCAATCATCATATCAACCAAGCCATTTATATGATGTTTTGCAAGAACACTGAGTCAACTATTTTTTACAGCCAACAAAGAAGAAACGTCTTATGCAGCATTTAGTGAACTGGGAATAATTTGTCTGCTTTTTACCGCAAGCAAAGAACGAGCCGTATCCACCCAAGCAGAAATTACTGGAAAAGTTTTGAGTTTAGAAGAAGTGCCTGGGGACGTGTTGTACCTCTGGGAGGCTGGAGATCTATCTGAGGATGATTACATGTTGATCCATTTGTGAAAAGTGTGGTGATATGTTTCCATGATTTCATTATCTGTGTTGATGAAATCTTGATGATACTACAGTATATAACAGTTCTTTCACGTTTTATGCAATAGGTAATTTATTGGTCTTCAGTTACAATCGCAGAGCCTTTGGGAGCTGATTAGAGTAAAGCGATTTTAAGTATTCATAAACTGAATGCCCTATTTTCGTAAGTGATCACACCTAAAGAATAACTCTGCACAAATGCCATGATATCTTTTTCGTTCTATCGGAAATTTCTAGAAAAGCAATAGAAATACACGATACACGACTTTCAGAACGCATTAACTGAAGGCCCTAGTATCTCATTTGATCAAACCTTAAGAATAGCTCCCCACAGGAAATTCTTGTTGTTCAGTTGGAAATTTTGAGAGAAAAAATAAAAATGTTATGAAGACGCAAGCTCATATAATATGCCTTAAGACGATTTTTTCATTCTGAAGTTTTATCAAACAAACTATAAGCGTTTGTTATGAAATATCTGAAATATGAAATATCTTGAAATGAAATAGCTTGAAATAGCTGCTAATTGATTATTATACATTAACAGAAAGTGCTCGGATAACAGATAAGGGTTATCCACATTTTTGCAGGCTTTGGCATTAGCTCATTGTGTTAAACTATGAGAACAGATTTAATATTCAAAATGAGCAATAACTCGCAACTGCTGGTGCAAAATTTAACTCAAGCCCCCCCCCCCCTCCCCACAAAAAAATTAATAAATAGCTGAAAACAAAAAGCCTGGAATAATTTGCAAAGTGGGGAAAACACCTCTGTTACAATTATGATGTAAAAATTTTTGGGAACTATTCACTCATAATCAAATATTCGTGGAACAATACACAGTAAATGAAATCAATAAAGTTCAATTGAACAAACCTGAAATTTCCGATTTTAGAATGTTTGTTTTTGAAATAAGTACTTTTTAGTCATATTTCTAATTCGATGAAACAGCAATATTTCTCAGTCCGATTATTCTAGTTTCGCACGGCAGTTATTGGGGGGGGGGGGGGGGGGGGAGGGGGTCGTCTACACATGAAACAGTTTCACTCTCTGCCTTGTGTAGAAAAAGTTTTCATTCATCATTTTATGTGTAAACTTGAAATTGTTACGGCTCTCCGAAAGATTGGTGTTTTTTTCTCCAAAACACACTGCACTTATCCTTCGCATAACTGCCTAAGGGCTGAAAACTCAACTGGACCATATTTTATTCCACGTGTGTGTCCTTAAAATTGTAATTATGTACATCTCTTTATTTATTAGGAGGCCTAACCTTTTATTGGTAGAGCCAAAATGATATGAAGATAAAACTGTGTGACTTGAAAATAGCCGAACATGTGCAAAAACCAAAATAACAATGTTTTACTCATTCATTCAACGCTAGAATGTCAAGATCAAATAGCGCCTCATAGCTGAATTGATACCCCGTTTATCTGAGTTCCATGACACCAAACACTAAACTAGATTTCCTGCTCAAGGGTAAAAATGGTAAAATATTGTCATCTGATGTTTTGGTTAGGAGCTACGTATTGGAATAAATATGATTTAGCTTGCAGTTGTCATTCAATTGATCTCAGCATTTGAAAATACTTTTTTTACCAAAACAATTCATATTTAACTGGAAAGGTGGTTGTGAAACAATCGATGAGATGACATGGCCTTTCAAGATAATCTCGGGGCATGATAATTTTGTGTTTTGAAGTAGCCCAAAGCGAGTAACTGATCTGATTTACCTGGCTGAAAAAAAGAAAACGGTTTACTAAACGTACCTTTAGCCGTTATCATGTGAGACTTTAATGCGAACTGTTTCAAGCTATTCTGTTACGTGACTTAATAGGAAAACTAAAACTGCTGGTGTTATGATCAGTGAAGGACATAATATTCGTTCCATAATACGGCTTGCGGAATGATTCGTCATCGTTTTCGCTTGACAGAAGTTCGTCAAATACATTTGTATTTCATTTTATTCAAGTCGATTTTCACCGTACGTTGCTCTTGTTAGGTTACTTGCCAGCAAATGATAAGATAAATAATAAAGATGCATTTTAAAAAGAAGCATGGTTTCAATAACTTGATATGGGTGTAGTTTAAAAATTTGGTTCGTTGAGTGAAATTTAGTGATATTCTTGGAGTGACTTCTACAGCACCCAGAAAGCTGCATCATATTTGATGCATGGAAATTGGTACCAACTTTGAATCATACCACGGGCAACCACAGTTAGAAACGACTACTTCCTCTCTGCTAACAAGCACTATTCCAGTCAGGCATCCAATTCTGGATATCAGCTTGCTATTACCAGATGCACGAGTTGTAAAACATCAAATTTGCCGAATAAGCACACTACATGTCCAAACTAGGGTGATTGTGACTCAATTCTCGCCTTTCATTAGCAATACGTGTAATTCCTTGTACAGGGCTTGTTATACTGATATGATACGGTGGCCACGGATGCACAAATTCCGGTCATGTCGTCGTCAATGGGCTAGATGGTACTGGACAGTAATTGGTCGTGTGCAATACAAGTATGGCCTCATTACTTGAACAGCCTTGGTCAGGCAATCGCTTCATTGGAGTCGTTGAGAACTGACAAGGGCGGTTTAGAGCTATATTCATAGCAGTAATCCGTTACTCTTACCTCCAACGCCCCAGCTCATTGATGGGGCTTTCAGAAACAAAATCGCATCAAAATAATTGTAAAATGATATTTTCATTGGGATTGTTGTAACTCTATATAACTACTGTTAACACCAATACCTTTGACTGATTGCTCTAATGACAGATCGTTTTCCTGTGGATTAAAAAATCACGTCATCTTCAACTGATATCAAATTGAAATTATAATACATTTCAATTAACTTTAATTCCTATAAGGACTTTGGCTTTACCTCATGTGTCATAATGCGTCGCATGCGTTCAGTTCATTTACTGATTTGCTTTGGACAGTATCATTGAACGATCAGTCCCAGCTGCCATCCAGACACGACCCGGCATGTAACGTCGCCAACTTATATATGCCCATGGGAAAAAAGCTAATATAGAATCTGCAACTTTCAGGTCAAGACCCCCATGCAAGGAACACAAAATAACTACCAATCAATTATGAGACCAGATTTCATCTCTGAGAATTTTGAAATCCTTTAATTTTGTTTGCTTCAAGTTTCTGGTCTGAGACAGTTGAAATCGTTCCCAGACAAAATTTAGTGAAGCCAGTGACCCGAGGCAAATGTCTGGACTTGGCTTAAATTGCCTCCTTTAGAGTACCACCGAGTACAGACCCATTACAAGAACCTTAATTTAATCCCAAACTCACGCTCTACCGTAATAATGACCGAAGTTGCAGTACAGCAAAGTTCTTGAAATTTATTGCACCAGAGTCATATTGACTTCGGAGCACTTAAGTCATTGATCTGTGAAAACCACATGTAGCTATAATGGTTGACTTCGACGACCACAATACCGCCACCTCCACAAGCCCAAAAAACTTGCGTGAGCATCAAGTGACATTGCGGAGCCATGGCTAGACGCTGTTGTCGAATTCGCCGCTTTCTCGCTCACAAATCGCACTCAGCATGCATTACATTAAGTCCTGGTGCCATGCATCATGAAACTACCTTCGCAGAAATCGAATGTGGTCGATACGATATAAGGTTCCAATGGTTAATTGGTACATCCTTATTGGCTTCCATAAGAAGACTAATCACTGTGGGATGGTCAGTAATCTCTTTCTATAATTGCAGAGAATTGAGCAGTGTTAAATGACAAAGGTGTCTCAGTACAGAGATATTCCTAATTGCCACATAAGACGTCACAGGTTTAGCAAGGCATTTGCGGTCAGGAAACTAACAGAGCGGTTTAGCGACAATAAAATCGTTATATCATATAGCGTGGGTGGGTAGGGATAGTTTATCTTCAGGGATTGTTGCATATCGTCCGATTTTTTTCGTTTAATACACAATTAAACGTAAATAAAACTAAACGAATAATAGAACACTTTCGCATGGTGTACCCTCCCACGCTTTCCGAAACCTCAGTACCTTCGAGGGCTATTTGACTGAGAAACGTTAATAGTTTTAAAAAACTATATTGTGTGTGGGTGGTAGAATTAGCTTTACTTTACACATGTTATAAGTTTGACTGATATAATCATTAGACAAATAAATAATCGCTTGATATAGTTCAATTTCAGATTTTTAGAACTGCAGTTGTATCAATAGAATTTTGCGGAAATTTGCTTTCAAAATGTTAGGTTCTGAGATATAAGTAGATCCTTTGATAATGTCTGATGGTCGATAGTATTTGTTTGAAATTACAGTCCGTTTCTTGCGTCACACTTAAAAGTGTTTCAGACAAGATATAATGGGCATGTTGCAACGTTGCTATGCAAACCAGAGTTACTAATGTCAAACGAAAAGGTATGCTGTCAGCCAACTGCAATAACATGCACAAAAGTCGAAGCTAAAAGCATTTACAGATGTCTCACAAATCTATATACAACATATGTTGGTGAATAAATAGTTTTACCCTAATGCCCATAGATATCCGATGTGATCGCAGTAGATTTCAGATTGATTTCTCGTCATCCTTGATTGATTCTACCTCATCAAGCCTTCACTTTGCATTTCGGTTGGCACGTGCAATGGATTACTGCGTCTGACTGTTACCTCGGTGTGACGTCCAAGGAATATGGTCGCCACATCAATGATTCATTGCCATTTATCTCAATTTTTGTTACTGTCATGTGATGGTGGATTTGGGGAGTGAAATCAATGCGTTCGGATGTTATTTTGGTCAATGAAACTGGCTGGTTGCACTTCCTGATAACCCGAACTGGTCCTCATTCGTGGTTGACGAATACATTCTCATAAACAGCAAAATGTCAATCTTACATACATTTAGTTATTTACCAAAGAAACCTATCAACAGAAAATACCTATCGTGATTTATTTAGACACCATAGCAACTTCTCGTGACTGATTTCCCAGCTAGAGACGATGAATGTCATGTGCACACTAAGCTAGAGACGATGAATGTAATGTGCACACTAAACAGGCAAGGAACAGCAGGATATATCAACAGATTTATTGTGGTTATGGAGCTGAAAGTAGTGTCCTCATGAGGAGTTTTATCCCAGTTTGAAACTACCACAATCTTAGCTTGAGTTGGCGTGATTTGTCGCTGATATCATGTTGAGTTAGTCGAACAGCAAAGTACAATCTGTGAACAATCTTACTCCAAAATGATATGTTATTTTCAGTCAACCTGTTTTTTGATGCGGAGTTGGCGTGGGTTAGCCAAAGTAGAATGCACATTGTAATAGTGTTTTTTTCGTCAAAACAAATGTACTTCGACCATGAAACAATATCGCTCCTAAGATACTAGATATTGTCAAAGTTTATCCGTTGTCGGAGCCAACATCTCAGTCATATAAAGATAATGTCAACTCCAGTCTAACAGGCCAAAGATTGATATGTTTTTTATCCAGAGGATACTGCTGTATTCTGACACGTTAGGTTGACTTTGTCACCAACTCGACATCATGCCAATTCAAATTATCGGCTAAAGGTTGATAGAAATACCGCTGGAAGTTCAGCATGTGTAACTACGCTCTGAATACCATGTAACGCAACGCGCTCTGCTACCATGTAATGCCGCGCGCCCTGCTACCATGTAACGCCGCACGCCCTGCTACCATGTAACGCCGCGCGCTGGATACGTGATGTTGGTTCTGATAAAGTGGGAAAAAGCAGGAAATATACAGTTCGTGATTATTAGTCTTTTTCAGCTAGAATACACTATGTTTTATGGTTGTGACTCTTGAGTATGTTCACCACTGGTGTCCAGGATTCTGATTACACAAATGCCGGTCTTTCTAGATGTTATTAAATATCCATGGATTTCACATTTGTCATTGTCAGACTGACCACATGGGTTCATTACGGGGCGGATGCGCTGACGCTGTGATGGACACGGGACACCAAGGGAATGAAGTTATGTCCAAACTTGTGATGATTTTATCTTTCGATCGTGCAATGGAAAGCTCTTCAATCTTGTTGCATGAGTTCTCGCTTTCAATATGAAGACATACAGATACAAGATCCTTAGAAATATCAGTGACGAGATGTATGATTTTCTCGTTGGGGAAACTAGGACAGGATAAAAAAGGCAAAGCCTCATGAAGAGCACGTTTCCCTTACCGTTATGTTGCAATGAGTGCCCTTTAGGTGTTAGAGATGCGTCTTCTTGGCTCAAAGTTTTATCTTTCCAACTGATATCGTAGTTCCTACGACTTTGATATCGTTGTTGCCTTCTAAGAAACTCTTTGACTGCTCAACGATTTTCATATAGGTCGAACTCAGTTCAACAACTGGCCTTATACAGCTGAAGACTTTGAGAGGTGAGGGTGACAAACAAGTAACTACAAAACTGGAAAACAATCTCCAATCACCAAAGGTTCGTTTTTCGGTATTTTAAAATTTCCTATCTCAACCTGACTTACCATGAGAGGGATATTCATTCCTCCAAAATTACATACAGTGGACATATACTGGCAATGGACATCAGTTCTCCGGAAATAAGCAAAAAAACTGTTGTTGTGCACGCATATAGTCTTGTTTAATCGTTCTATTGTCCATCGCTATTCTTTTTCGAATAATCAGTGTCGACAGTGAAGTGATAGAGATGGTCCACTGTCAGTGGATAGTAATGGTTTGTTTTGAAAAGGGCATTGCGAGTAACGGAAGATATGTCGAGAAGGATTATGCTATTCTTCTAAGCAAAGAAGACTCAGTCACAGTAGCAGTTGTAACATGACGTCCGCTTCTCCACCATTAACTACCATTTCTTGTTGTTCCCACTTCAAGAAAAATACATTTGATTTGAGATGATACTTAAAACAGTGGTGGTGTTTGATGAAGAAATTCTTAACTTCATCTTGCTTTATGTTCACCACACACCGAAAGATAAATAATTTCACTCAGATATTCCTATTTAAAGACTTCACATTTTTTTCAAATGAAAGAAACAGCGGGATCTACACGATTGATACAAAGGATTACCTCGATCTACGTATCAGCGCTAATTACACACCAACTGTCTCAGACTTAAGCCCTCTTTTCAATTTGACGCTGTTTTCGAAATCCGATGATAGAGTCTCTGATATGAAAGCAGAACACTAATACGGTCGACACCTGGATTAAGTTCATATGGCAAGGACATGCTCCAGATCAATCATTCTTCATCAATCGTCTTTTTTACCTCACTGATTTCGATAGAACGGTGACGCGAGCAACAAGAGCTGTTCCCAATGATTTATCTTTGCGGCAGAAGGAAGTGAAGTCGAAAGTTTTTCTATCAAGACGTTTTACTTGAGGGGGTTCTTGTCAATGAAGTGTTTTTGAGGCATATTATGTATGCTTTCTGCGAGAAATTACAGCAGTCCAATTTCCCAATATGGCCTGCATCTTCAAAATAAATTTAGTCGCTTTCTTTATGCTTTTCAATTAGGGTTTACATACTTCAGTTTAGCCCAGTCAAATCAATGTTGAACACCACGTTGACCTGTTTTGAATAGTCGGACCGTCATGACGGTGGACCAAAAACTGCATGATGGCATAGGCATTATATATATCATCTAGGATATTCTCTACCTCGGTTTCTCAGAGGCTTTTGTCATGACATACATGTGTATTGTTGCTTAATATGACTCGTTTCTTGTTAGCTTTACAGTGATTAATAAGAATAAACAATCATCGCCCAGGGCTATTACTGCCTTGAATTGGAAACGTTTCGGTTACGTCTCACTTCGCTGACATGTCACCATAAAATTGTTTGTCATCTAGTCACCTCTTTTCTCAATTTCATTGTGGTTGCATTTCCGTACATGTAGACAAAAAAAAAGAAATCTGAGAAAGAAAAGAAATCTTTGTCTGGTATAGAGAGTATCACATATTATCATTTCCTCAGGCTGCTGTCAGGCAAAGTTGTGTCATCCACTATCCAATGACCAACAATTAAGCATCCTCAGTAAGAAGTGAATGATGGCGAACTAGGAAGCCCAGACAATGTAGTGCGACAGTGATATCGTTTTGCAATGAACACCATCTTTTTTACTCACAATCTCCTATTCCATTTCGGCTTTTGTTGCAAACGGTCAAGAACAAACACTGACATCGCCAAAGAATAGCACCCACGCAAGTCTGTGTCCAGTGTCTGAAGATACCCTTTCAAATGTCAACCTCCGCAGAGCATACTCACTTTTTGCTCCTTTTCATAATGATATTTTATGATGACAGTGTAATCGAAAAAATATCTTCGTACCGAAAAAAATCCTTAATATTTGCTAGGATTCCATTTGTGGTCATGTAGCGTATACTATGTATTTGTATGAGGTTCTTTGATGTAGTAACATGGAAATGGGCATGAGTGGAATCGCCTCATTTTTTATCCACAGCAATGATGTGTTCGGAAAATGAAAGGGATTGCAATGTATTGCGTATTACTTGTATCTCATGCTTGGATGATACTGCGACAGGTCTGATAGTATTGCTGTTGTTATGGGATGGGACACATATTTCTGATGAAAGTGGATATTATTGAGCTAGTGATTATTTAATTCTTTGGATTATTTCACTCGTCCGTTAAGATAGTTTTGTTTGATGCAAGTAGGATACCAGTTTTTCAGAAAAACAGTGGATAAGGGATTTTAACGATTCATTATAGAGCTTTTTAGTAATAAACCACAGAAGTAAGTACATGTACACGTCTTTCAACTGTGTGGGATACCTCAGTACTACCCCACATCGAAAATCTAGATAAGATTCCATAAAGATTCTTATTCAAGATCTTATTCAACTTGTACAGATGTGCATAATTTGTTTACAAGATTCTTGTTAAATTCCTAGGATCTTAACAAGAAGGCTTTTAGTTTACCTTAGTTAAGGTAGTTGTGAGTGGTTTACCTTGTTTAAAACTATCTGGAAGCCAGTTGAACCGATGCAGATCCAGTTGTTTTGTTGAAGAAAAAATACCGATTTTCAAAGTGGCTTTTATTTTCGTTTAGTTTATTGAATAACTTATTAGACTGCAGGGAGTTGTCTCAGGTTACGCTTATTTGGATGGGTTAATTGATTTTACATAGCGGCAGAGTGTAGTTATTCTAACTCAGTAGATTTTAATTGACATTGTCGACAATTGCACACGTCAAGTGCACAATTCAATGAACAGGGAAACTGGGAAATGGTTGTACATTCTATTCCGTTCTTCAGCTTTTCATCACCAGGAAAAATCCATTAAAACTGTTCAATACCCCATCTACTACATATATATCAAATATTACTTTGAACGTCGGAACTCTCATGTAATGATGTGCAGGCGACTGTGAAAAGAGGCGTATTTTGTTTGGACACGGTAATTGTTGTTTGCTTTACTTGCATGACTGTAGGTTTATTATTGGGGAACTTAGCATGCCATGTTTTTACAACTGAGAAAGTGATAACATCAAAGCAAGAGTGCTAATTTCAGTTAGCATTCAGTGTGAGTCTATTGATATAAAATATTTTGGGTCGTCAAAATGAGGAATAGCCCAGCAGGTTTACATCAGCTTTACTGTATGTAGCCATCTTTGCCAGTTCATGGTAAGCTGTCTTTGATATTACAGAACCTGAAGTGTTTCACTTTTACAAGTAGAACCCCCAATATGTGAGAGTTGCGTAAGGTGATCACATGAAAAACTTCTTCAAAAGTGCCTCCACACCTGATAAAAATATCAGCCTTATGATGCCAACTGTTATATTGGATGATTGTGGGTTGAAAATCGATTAAGGAGGACGTCTAACTCTTCAGCTTGGGTAGAAAGAGTTAAATTAAGTACGTATTTCTAACCCAGTCTCATCAATCACCATGTCTTTTGAGCCATGCTAAAACAGCCAATGTTAGGAAACACTTAGCCATCACACGATGCTCAAGGACCAGTATCAATAACTGTGGCCACATCTTGCCACGGTTGAGCATTTAAAGGGAACATGTCCTAAGTGCATTTGTCGGAATCTTCGGAGATAATGTCTATAAAGAAACCATCAGTGGGAAAGGACTAACTAGCAATCTTTTTCCTGTGTTCCTCAACAGAAGAGAATGCAGTCATAGAAATATTTGCCAAATGGACCCAATAGGTCTCCTGACGAGCGATTCTCTATAAAAGGCGAACAGATAGATCGGAATGGATGGAGATTGTGACCAACTGATTAACAGAAGACACTGATGACGACGTCGCATCATCGTCACGATGCTGCCAGTCAGACAGATAGCCCGATGCATTCTATCTGTTATAAGACATTTAGTACAAACGTCATCCGTCATCATAGGTTATGCATGGTGTCACTAAGCCTGCCCTCCTTCATGGCCCATCTGCATGATGCCTTTAAGAGCCACTCAAGAATGACAGTTACTCCTTAATGCTATTGATTCACCCATTGATCAGCATCGATTTCAGATCAGTTCATGTGAATGTGCATGAAATGGTCGCCAAGTGCAAATAGATCACCCATGCTTTTAAAGAATTATAGTACATTTGAATTAGCTATTTTCTTTTCATTGAATTCAGTTATTCATTATGCATTACGATTCTGGTGTTAAAGTACTTCAAGCATTACCACTGAAGACACTAATAATCCAACTGACAATGCCTTGTGAGCGTAGCCTGCATCTATTGCTGGCATATAGACCCTCCATCAAAGTTGCAACCACACAAAAATTCTCAAAGTATTCAACATGGCAATCTGAACCTTGAAGAAAACTCCTGACCCGAACTTTACAAACTCACGTTAAGGACGCCAGCCCAGAAACTAACCAATTATACAGAAGGCTTCCCACTGATAAGAATGATTCTCTGCGATAGCGCATCCCAGTGGCAAAAACCACCAGTGCAACTGTGATGGGAATATCTAGCAATCGCTTCAGACAGGGATTGACCACAGACGGGGTCGGTCATCACAATCGTAGAATCGTGGTCAGATAGCAAGGGGAGCATGAAATCTCGCAGATATTACAATCCATTGGGACAATCATCCGCGAGCCTATCAATCATGGTGACTGATCAAGGAAGCCAATCTCAAGAGACGAAAAATTTCCGCGGAATCGCTGAGGAATCTTGCTACGATTGTATCTAGCATGCCTCGCTACATACAAATCTTCCGATTTATTGTAAAAAATAGTCCTTTGCTGGATGCTCAGAGCTTTTTCTTGTTATCGGTGTCTTTTATTATGTGGTATGCATTTCACGTTACCTTTGATAGCTAATCATATTATACACTGACACATAGTGAGGTGAATGCACAGAGTCTCTTGAAACTAAAATCTTGCATGACTAGATTTCATTTCACCAGGGTTAGATGCGTAACTACACACACCATCCAGTCGAAAATAAATGGAAAACCCCGAGCCTCGGTAGGGTTGTTGGGAGAAGGCGTTCCCAAATTTCCAGGATCTACTTGTGGTTATCCTATATGTTCAGCAAGCAGAATAGGTGGTTGCAATAAGTCTTATGAAGGTGCCACATGAGAGCTTGATTAAATCAGAGCTGATTTGATACTAGGTCATTGCGATAATATGCAGACATCTTACACACTCATAAACAGTTATTGCTTTAACCCATTATATGAAGAAATTTCTGGGGTGTATTCTGAAAGTAGTCGATCCTCACATGAAATCTACCAAAATGATATCCATTCTATAAGTTATTGGTGATTGATGCATACTGCAAGGAGCCTTTCATGTAGGGTGATTGTAAGATACGAAGACATCATATACGCTCATGCTACTTCCAACCCATATATGATGAAACCATATATCTTCCAACCATGTTCTCTACCAATTACATTTATTCGTTTTTATCTATTTTCAAAGGTAATAATTAATTCGTGGTGTTAAGATGCCAATGGCGAGATGATGCAATGAATTTGAATAACGGATATTGAAAGTTGATAGAAAATTGAACTCTCAGGTTTGTTCTTTATTAAATTTCAGTCTGTGTGATGCCGGTATTACATTTCATTGTATATCCTATTGCATTGCAGTGAAATTGATTATCAGCTTCACATATCTAGTATGATAATGATAATGATAATGAGTCTTTTATATAGCGCAACTCCGTGAAACTTAGCCCATATCAAAGCACCCCCTCTCCAGTAGCATAAGATCGTTTAAATAACTGGGGTTTTATAGCAGCGGGTACTTCGACATCAACAAGACCAGAGAATCTGAAAGGATGTTCAATTAATATCACTTTTTCAATCTGTCAGTGAGGTTGAGGCATACACTCGGGATGACATCGCATTCAGAACATACGAATGCATTTGTTGCCTAAGTTCACACTCATAGCAGGGCTTCGGCTGGGGAGGGAGTCATACATACGTTGGCAGAGTCGTCAACCCTCGGGTAAGAATATTCTACCAAGTGCATTTACTGAGTAAGATGATGCTATATGGTATCATTTGGAAGTACGACTGTCAACACACATCTCAGATTACCATCGATTGAACCCAGCGAGACAGCACCTTTTGTCGCTGACAGTTTTGAGTGAATGTCAACAGTTGCGCATTATGCAAAAACCTTTACTTTGTTCTATTGATTTCTAGTATTTATCCAAGAGGTTTTCTTCATTATTTTGATCGGCAAGTGTTCATATTGGGAAAAACGTAGCAGTTAATCATGATTGCACACACTCTACTTCACCATTATTGTTGTTGTGAGTCTTGTTCACAATGGGAGACATGTACATTGTCTTGTTAATCATCATCATGCAAACACACTCCATCAAGTACAGTCTGTAACGTGATCAAAGAGTGTTATCATCACCATCATCATTATCATCATCATTATCGTCGTAAATATGATCGATGTTTGCGAAGGTATGGAGTCTACTCCAGGCTACTGTCCACCTGTTTGGGATCTTTTGCTGTTCTTACCCGGACAGGTACAAGAAAAACGGCTTTTAGTGTCAGATTCTATAGTTACACCAAACTCTTTAAAACACTGCCTGGGGTAAGGCAGCATAATAGCCAATTATTTGGTAAAATGAGCAAGTCAGATTAAATGTAGTATGTACAACAACAACATAGAGGTAATAGGTCACTGGAATAAAAGCATCTCTGGTACATAACCGAAAGCTTGAGGTTTTTTATATTTGGAAAATCACATGAATAGGTTATAAAGATGTCTTGTATACCTGTTAATATCAATATGGAAGGAAATATATCTATGATCGAGTTGCACTTTGGCATTTAATGATAAGCACAGACCGAAAGATTATATGTAGATTTAATCGATAATTCATTTCCCCCCAAAAAACTTGATAAAATCTATACCAACTTACACCAAGTTTGGCAATGTTGGGCAAAACCGACACTCAATTAGAAAATGATTTCACTACTGAGAATGTCTTCAAATGTGAGCAATCAGTGTTCCAATCTTTCACTGAAACAGCTAATCCACTGACGAGGGAGGCAATGTTACAGGGAAAATATTTCCTCCTTTGATATTTTCAGGGGACGGCCATTCATCAGTTTGATTGTCAGAGAGTTACCGGAATCCGGTGAAGTTGGTGTGTTAGTCAAAAGGAATTGGATTCTTGTTAAGTTATGCAGATTTTTGGAAATTCGATGGTAATCCCCTGCTTGAAACAGATAATTTGTTGCCGTCATTGTAGAAGACATTGATTGAAAAAATAATATTTTTAATCGATCACAGTGCAATATTTCTATTGATAAATCATTTGTGAGAAAAAATATATCTGTGTACAATCAAGTATCAGATACGATCAGATACAATGGTAGGCGCATGGCCTGGAGCCATCTCATAGCTGCCAATGGCAAATAGCTGTGAGGTGTTTGCTAGCTGGCGTTTTATAATTGGAAGGCGGTATCAAAAATATGAGCAGTGGGCTCCACCTGTGGTAGACGAGGGTGGTAGCGAGGGGAATAGAATTTTGACACCGGTAAAGATTTCGTTGGTTGTTATTGTTGAGGGGCGTTGGTTGGGTATTGGAAAACCCTATCTACATTACTTCAAAGAGCTGATGTCACTTGACTAGATAATTATAAGATACAATCTTGTGACATCAGGGGTTTCATGACCCAAAGTACTGATTGCTTGCATTCATATTCAACAAATAAAGTATTGTTGATTTTGATGTATTTCCGAGTGCATTTTGTTCTCAATGTCATTATTTGTATTCCATAGTATGGCTGAAAATTTTATCCTATCAAAGATTTTTAATATTGAGCAGACCAGAGGAAAGTTTAGCTTTATAGAATCTAATACTGTACATCACTGGCCAAAAATTTGTTAACAACTTGGTATTTTCCTTGGCTATCAGCTCCATCTTGTGATCACAGTTTGAAGATAATAACCATGATCTGAATGTAAGCAGCTATCCATGGTCAGAGACATAATCAGAGTCTAAAGAAGTTATCTATGATCAAAGCCTAAAGCTGATGACCGTGATCACAGTGCAAAGCCGTTAGCCACGATCACAGTCTAAGCCATGATCGAGCCATGATCACAGTCTAAAGCAGTTACCTATGATCACAGTCAAAATCAGTTAGCTATGATCACAGTCTAAAGCAATGCTGATGATAGTTGAATAATTGATTCCTTCACAGCTGGTTGCCCAAATTGCATTAGTTACCCCATCACTAACACATGTTCGATAATGTTCCTGCGCAATCGATCGTGACAAATGGTCGACTGGTGACAACATGCATTTATAGGCAGAATCAATCAAACAGATTTTTCCCGATAGTTCGGCTGTAACCTTGTATATGAGACTGCTGAAGATGATGTACATTTATGTGGGATTTATCTGTCAGAAATTGTTCAACGTCCTTTTGAGTCATTACCACAAAAGGGGGACCAGGCAAGAACTATAGCGGAGGGACCATTGGTGGTCTCCAGCTGACCTATTTATGTGTACCATTAGGTAACTTGGTCTGGGGTTGACTGACAGCATCTACGTTCTTTCTGTGTTACATCTTAATTTTTCTTGGGCAAGAGAAAAGCCATGGGGAGCCCTAGAAAAAAATGCTCCTGTTGATTATGATGACCATAATCGACAAATAATTCGACGTTCATGCGACAAATATTGCAATCCTGCATACGTAGCTGCCACGTCAAGCAACTGTCGAAAAGAGCAGAAGTCAAACATGTAGATGTCTATTTTAAGAGATATTATGATCGACTGTTACTAAAACTGTCATGTCAGCTGACGAAACATTTTATTTTGTGACATCTTGCAGCCGAGTGGGGATTCATGAAACCATTGGACAGTGAGTTACATTCTCAGCCAATCTGACTGTTTATTTCATTGACTGATGTGTTGTGTGACAGATATTATGGTTATTATCAAAAAGTACTACATGTATATATATATCGGTTTTTAGCCACTCGGTCGTCTGATGTTTGAGTCTCATCATTTGTGATAACCTGTTATATCATTCTTAGCATCGATCAATTTTTTTCTGTATGAGATAAAAGGCTAAAATCCATATATTCTTCAGAAGAAAAAGTAAACAGTGGCACAGTAAAAGGTGTCCGACTTGAGATCGGAAGGTCATGGGTTCAAGACTCGGCCGGTATAGTGCCACTTATTTTGCCAATTTTCTTTTTAGTCATTACAATAATTCATTGGTTAATTCATGAGAAGATGACCCATGATGAGAAGAAAATCTGAAAATTGTCCTTCACACAGAATTCGAAATTGTTCTAACACAGACTGTTAGATTCACATGTTGGGTAGTTTATTGGAACACTGTGCCATAGAGAACTTCTACTCTATATTGGTCTGTTTCATGCTTGTAATATTGATATTTTCATTAAGATTTGCCTGGAACGTGCACTAGCATAACATGATATTTGTTGGCAAGTGATCACTGCAGGTTTTTAGTTTGATTACGTGAATCAACCTTTTTTCAATATAGGATACTTCGTTGTAATGCTATTATACTGCACGTACATGTACATTTTGTTGAAGGACTGATGACAGTCTGTGTCAACAATAAACTAATAACAATAAAAAAGAGAAACAACTTTTGGGTATCGAAAAAAACCTTTTTTTGTAAAATTTCCATTATCGATATCAGACACTCCTTTGGGCTTATTATATACCTTTTTTATCCAAGTTAGGTACAGTTGGAAAATACTGTTTTTCCGTGAACATATCAATAACTTCAGCTCACTTTCTTTATCGGGTGTTTGATTATCTGTTTTCTAGAATCTGGTCTTGTGTTTCCTCCTATCAAACCATCTGTAACTCACCGACATAGACTTTTTAAAGCCAATTAGTTCCTTCCAGTCGTCTTCCATAATGATATGCTTTCAATAATCTTAGACTTCCATTATAAGGTTCTGTTTCGTTGGGGGATTGTGGCCTGGTTTAGTGTTTCCTAATGGCCAACCATTATACATGTAATTCCCATTCTGATTTCGTTCCCTCCGAGATCTCTTGCTATCGACTGTTTCCTGACATTGATCTCCCTGTTCAATTGCCAATCTATATCGGGATACCTAGTCCGTATCTACAATGATTGGCAGCATTTCCATGAACTTTTTGTAGCATAACTGCTCCTTGATGTACTCATTCATCTGGCCTTTCAAGTTAACCTCAGAAACGACGATTAGCTCTATTAAAGCCTGGGTACTTATTTCTCGTTTGTTCTCCTACCCGAACCTCCAAACTATAATTCTCATATTGAAAATAGATACTATATATCATATATAAAGGTATGATGGACGTACTTTGATATTGAAGAATCAATGATTATCGGTGAAAGTTGGACCCAATATCCCGCCCAATATATTCAGGTTTCAAATTTATCTGTGAAATATTTTATGCCGTTCATATGCAGTGTTGCCGCTACTCTTGCTTTCAGCATAAAACGTTGCTGAGTGACGTTGCCACTGTACAGCAAGGGTGATACAATAGAGCTTATACAGCTTAATTTCTGGAACGCGTTCACCGTTTTGCAAACAGTCTCTTGTTCATTTTCTACCGCAAAAGGCAATATTCTGGAAAATCTGATGACAATAAATTCGGAAAAAGTGCAACGGGCAAATCGCAAATTATCTCATTTCTAATAAACTCTTATCCGTTTCTCACTCGCAATAGATGAGATTGATTATCGGAGTATGATCATTCTCATATTTCATATATCCATTACGGGCAGATTGATTAGCAGTTCACCAGATTATATTACCACAAGCGCTAACCTATCCCGCTATTCTGCTATATCACCTGCTGGATACCATGCTTGTCTTACGGATGGCTAACCTAATTAGTAATTTGATTGTCACTGATTGGTGCCTTGGCGCCTCTGGCCAATTAAGCCAATCAGATTTGCTGTGTGTAAAGCACGATCAGCGATCTTGGCTATTTCCTCATCTAATAGTGCAGCTTACTTATGTGATATCACGTTGAATGCCTGCAATCATATCTACTGATGAATATGTTGTCTTCTACCAACTGGGATAGTTTAAAGCTAATTTTAAATGAACATTTCTGTGTTGTGAAAAGCATACAGTATTGATTAGTTTTGAAAAATATATCTCCTAGAAACGGGAGGATGTCATACAGTGTAGCTCTCAGCTGGATATATACTTAGCTTCAATTCTTTCAATGATCCTAATGATGGTTTGAACAATTTCCACCGATATGTTTTGTGTTAGTAACAAACTGTTTCTGTTTTGAGAATATTTCACTAAAGTTCAGTACAGGTTCGAGACAGGAGCCATGTACAAATGCAACCGTGCCATGCCTGGGTCTGATAACAGCTTTGAGAAATCCTTCAGCTTCATCAATCATTTTATCGAAGTCTTCAGTGTGAAAATGATGAAGCGACCTGCCCAGGCGTGCTGTCAGCTTGATGAGCCACGGTACAGGGAAAGGAAAGCTTCACACTGCATCATCTTGATTAACTCTATTTGAGCTTTGTAGCTTCTCCATTTTTTCACGAACTCTCAGTGGACTCAGAATTTCGATGTTCCAGGTGGCGGTTAAAGATTGGGTTCACCATGATCACCATCAAGATGAAATCAAAGGATATCATAATTGTTCAACTTTTTCAGAAAAAGATGCCTTTCTTTGTGTAAAATAAAAAGAAAGAGGACAATTGCAGTCAATAAACCAACAGACTTTCTTGTTCAATGATTTCATTGCAAAAAGCATACCACCATGCCCTTCCCATGTCATACACACGCATCCACCTCAAAAATAGCAAATAGCATTATATTACAAATAGCAAACACCATATAGAAACCCATTCCCTTTAATTAATGCCATACCAACCTAATAATATTTTACCTTTCTCTAATTTCAGATGATGGTCTCAATACAAGTTCTGGTAATATTATACTTGAATTCACTCATATCACTGTGTATAGCAGTTAATCCAGGTAAGCAAGCAAAATAGTCTTTCACTATTCTTGTGGATTTATATTAACTTCAAGTAAACAAAGAGATTCTTTTGCCAATATATTTATCTGTAAGCTTGTCTCTACTTGCATTATTGATCATTTTAAAAGGAAAGTTTTATTGAAAGAAATCTCACATGAATTTATCATGGGGGAAGTTTGGACAACAATTTGATCATCATATATTTTTATACTTCAAGGTCAGTCTCTTGGCTCTCAAAATCACTTTTTATTTGCGGTAATGGACTATCATCTTCAGAGTAGCTGAGGCTCTTTTATAAGGTTTTAGCAAACCATATTTGAGGTATTAGGTAATAACTATATTGCACCTGCTCAGAATCCGTTCAGATATTGTTAATGTATTCATTGGTGTGTCATCAGATATAGAACACACTCGTATTGGATTTGATATGAGATTGGTAATTCGACATTTCTCAACTTTAAATTCGTTTAGGGTGAGCATCAAAATTTCGGGAGAGTGGGTGAATATGTCATGAACTTATGATTCATCAAAATAATTGGTAAAAATAACATTAAGCGAAAAGTTTTTAATTATTTTGTTTAAATGATTGAATCCTGTGTTACCTCAGTAGACGTTGATAATAAAATTATAACATGCAGCCATTCAACACAACAGAGTATTGGTATAGCTTTATACAAGAGTTATCGAAAAATTAAAAATTAACATGGTCCCGGAGGTTTAATGTCAAGAAGTAATACTACTACATTGAATATTTCACTGGGGCATCCAACGGAGGAGAAAGTAAAATAAACAGAACTTTGAAGCGTATCTTTAACATGGTTTAAGCAGTTTTCACTGCATTGCATGAGCATATATTGTTTGTTGGTTCCTTCCGATGATAATAGGTTTGTTATTTCCAGTGTCTCCGCATTGGTTGATTTAGAAAATTGTCAGATTTAAATGTTAAAGTCTTCCTCCTGCAAACCTGATCTTCCTGAACTGTCCTCAAGAATAGCTTCTATATCTCCTTTTTGTGTGAGAAATTGTTACGTATAACATGAGACAATCTTCTCTGAAGCGTAGGCAAAAATTTTATAAATCAAAAAATGATGTAAAAAACCTATAAAATCTAGGGCATCGCCGGTTAAAAGCCACTGTGTAATTAAAAAAATAGAAATATTGGCAACTTGTTTGTCTCTTGTATTTACTTTTATGCTATAGGCAGTGATGAAGTTAAAACATGGAAGGCAATTTCCAGGACATGTATGAAACGTAACAATGAATATATGCTTTCACAATGACAGTATCATTCTTAGAACAAAGGTTGGACGTTGAGCATGGTAAAATTGATAGAAACATGATTGAAAATGTTGAATTTATGTAACCTTGATATCAGGATGATGCAATTGTCATTGCCAGGGTATCACTATTAAAGCGTCTCTCATGAGCTACCATGTCAACTGACTAATTTATATCTGAGCTAAACCTTTCAGCATATACTTATTAAGTGTACTACATTAGCAGGCAATTATAGAAAAAAATCATGTTGTATATTCAGTCAAAGGAGGTATCTCATTGCCCGTAGGCTTCATCTGATATTATCAATTATGTATCACATTACACTAATAAGGTACTAGTATGTAATGATGACAACCTTAAAAAGTCGATCAATGCTGTTTTTCTACTAATCGTTTAATAACCTGTGCACTTTGAACCGGTTCAAGTTTTATCAACTAAACTGCTACTATGCTAATCTCAATTTAGATATAATAGCCCAGCCACGAATATCTACATCATAAGTGATCAAAATGGTCATGGCAACTACGAACCCACTTTTCTGAACAGCAAACCAGTTCCCGTTACTTGTTCAAGGTTAGGTCAACTTGCCACAGAAATGCACCAAAACTAGTCTTAAAGACCTACGTGTATATTGATAACCTTTCATATTGTCCTCTGTCAACAAGACCAAGATAGTATCCCTCGTCCATTGCCTTATTGTGTTGATATTTTGCATGCTTGATATACACTACACTCCTCAAGTTGAGTAAGCTCAATTCAATCGGACATAACATGTGAACTGGTGATTGCTTTACACCATGACAGACATATTCCCGGGACGTATTAAGACCTGGAGAGATGATGGTCGTGGAATTATCTCTTGGATTCAGCTGAAGAAAAGAAGGAACTCTCCATCTTAATATGCAAAATGCTGTACTAGAAGCATACAACTCGGGCATAGCATATATCATGAATGGCGCACATCATGCACACTGATGACATGTCTGATGTTATGCTTGGATAGTACCGGACAGAACTTAGATGAATCAACCCAGTGCATGGCTGGTTACTCTGACAACAGAAATTCCGGGAGAAATACAAATCTCGTGAAGTCGATGGGCATCAGCCAGACAATGAGAAGTGTTGCTCTTTCTTGTCATGTACTGCTTGGAAGAAGATCAAGAAGATCACGTAAACAAGTGAATTGCTACACGCTATGCTTGAAAACTAGACAGACCTTGTGCAGGGTAAATCAGCTGGTCATAAAACTGGTTGGTCTTTTCGACTGTGAAAATGTGTTAAATCTCCTATTTTGTATACACACATTTTCGTGATTTAAAAAAATACTAGCAATGCTGTAAAGACATATCCAGCTATAGTTCCGTGAATCTTGTCCCGTAGGTTGTGCTAACATCCCCTTAAGTAGGTCAATATTTTTGATACCATCTTACATAAACCATCTTATATATACCATATATGATACAAGTCAGTTGGCGGATGGTTGAATACTCAGATGGAAAAAAGAAGGTGTACCTCGGGCGGATTATCATTGGTTTCGGATGTGATATTTGCATCACTCCCACTCATTTTGTTATTCCTCTGTATCCAATTCCCTTTGTCGTCTTGGTATGACTGGAATTATATTGAGTGTTGTTGCTTGTCTGAATGTTGCAAGGGACAAGTAGTCATGTGAATGTGGGTGGGCTGTAATCCCTAAAGACTGGACCGAGAAGTTTCTCCACCTACTGTGTGTGGGGAGGGGAGGGGTCGCCAACAATCCCTTTGAGACAAACCGATTTTATGCTGTCGATCTATACTGTAAAGTTCTGAATTAAAAATTAGGTTGATACTAGATGAGATTTTTGTTCAAGGATTTTGTTAGAGCATTTCAGTCATAATCTCTCTATTATATCTTTAAACTCTGAAGCATCTCAGTACAGTTTGTACTGATCGAATTATAGTTCAGTGTTAGGCGCAGCATAGATAATCCGCTTAAAAGCAACGTGGTTCTTATGTACCTTGTGACTTGATTTTTCGATAAAGTGTGTTAAGGTCAAGGGGCATGAAAAGGAGATTATTCAGAGAGAAATTAAGAAATGCTTTCCTATTGCTTGGCATTGTTCAGCATGAAGAAAGAACTGGAATGATATGAATTTCCTGAAAAGTAAACATCCTCTGTAGTTCTAAAATCATATTATAGCAAAAAACAAACTTCGAGCTCATAGGTACCTGTAATGAATAATCTACTTTGAACAAACACACGCCTTCTTCTTACTTGGCGTGAGACCGCAATAAGACTTGACTTGCAATAAGATTGGATTAGTCAAAATCGGAGCTCACTGATAGTAAGGAGAATGGCAAATATTTCATTTCAAAACCTCTTAGAAATCATGAACAATAAATGAATAATGCTTTGGATTAAATCAATGTTAACCTGTCACGAATATTGAAGTTCTGGTTGGAGTCATTTTGATTTCATGGGTTCGTAATCTAAAGAGGAGGATGAGGTTTCAATTTTTGATTTATTGAAATGAGTTTACTTGCTGAAATAGATTTGACCTGATAGATATATCAAAGCCACATGCAACGTCTTTTGAAAGGATTTAGCCAATATTAAGATGGCTCTGAACTTAAACTCGAAATGATGGTTAGATTTAGAATTTGTGCACTTTTGGTGGAGTGTGGCATGCTGCTATTAGCCTTTCATCTGGGCACGACTGGTGAACCACGACTGGTGATCCATAGTGTCCTACCGGTCCCCGCGGATTGATTGCTTACTCAAAAACATCATGAAACCGTCAACGGACAAAGATACAAGCACAACAACCTATTTGAGAAACAACGTACTGTGTCGATTCCACAAGTATGATAATTTACTTTCTTCACTAGACTAACAACTCTCGTTGGTGTCCAACCACAGTAGAAGACCACACACAATTACTTGAGCCCAAAGAAGAAATTCAAGAAGAAAGCAACGTACAGTATACATGTATACAGGAGACAATAAAATTCTCCTGGTGTAGTTACTGTACATCATGCTCAGATACTTCGTCACTCAAAATCTGGGGAGGGGCGCTGGCGGGGAATGATGTTATCTCCTTAGTAGCACTACAGTGCCCTTTTTGCAACCAATAAAAAAAGCCACAACAAGAAGGTACAATTTACTACATCCTTGGACTGCTAACGGCACTCTCTCCACGAAAAATTAGCGCGGAGACATTCTTGATTAGGTCGTTATTTCTCCAATAACACGGTCAGCATCTCGTCCAAATCTAGTAAGCAGCTAATTCGTAGCCTCCTCACACAATTTATCGGCGCGAGCTAATTACAAACATTGTGCTTCGAAGCTATAACACCCTTGCAATCCTCTAGATCTGCTAGCCAGGAACAAGCCTGTCTGCTTTAGAGCCAAACACTTTTCGCTAATCGACTTTGGCCGTAGCAATTTATTATCTGAATTGGAAAGAATTTGTTTGGCTGATAATTTCGTTTCTTCTGGATCTTCTTCGAAGGCTAATGCTGTTAGCTATCGAGGAAGACATAGTCATGGAACACATTTACAAATGCTTTACACCCAGTGTGATCACAATTGTGACCAGTTGACTGTGGCATTCCTGATTGGAAAATGTTAAAACATCCACCTCCGAACCTGGCTCTTAAACTGAATAAAACATTCTGCAAAGCAGCAACATATTGTTTTGCCATATCCATGCCAACTTCGTACGTTGTGCATGTCACACATGGTGACGACAGCAAGCCTGGAACTTTTTATACGCCAATTTACTGAGGATAATCAGATAGTGTGACCAGCAATATGCATCTTTATTCCTCTTTGGTCTCGTAATCGGGATCGCTGCAGCTTCAGGCGGTCGTGGAAGCTCACATGGTATCATTAATGCTCATGTTCACTTGTCTTGTGGTGATAGGTGCGTGCATCAACCACATTTCCAGGGCCAGTTTGAACCCAAATGTACAGTTCCAGACTGATTTCATGAAGTCACACAACAATAACTCTTTCTCGCTCTCGAATGCCTCTTGTTTCTAAAGTCTGTGTAATATTTGTAAATTAAAATCGTTTTAAGGTCAAAAAGTGTATCCTTTGATATTGAAGAATGCGTCTGGTACTCAGAGTAATCTTACAAGTAAGCAGACATCAGTAGCAACCGGATCAGGAACGTGGAAAAATAACTGTAATTTATTTTGCCAAAGGAATAAAATGATGATAGGTCAACTTTTCATAACAAAAATGGACACTTTCATGACCGTGTCTGTTTTTGTACCGGCATTTTTTGTACTACCTACAATTTCAATGATTTCCTATAATATCTTGAGACTCGGGTATATTTATCCATATATGGCATTCTGTGATCGATGTGCCTTTATAACTTTTACTCTATTGATATTGTTGAAAGGTTAGAAGTTGTTCTGAAGGCTGTCCATTTCACTTGGCTTTCTTGATTTTGGTGACGAGACTAGGTTTATAAAAAAGCATTTCTTGATTTTCTTGTCATGTTAACTGGTGTCCATTTCTTAACTACTATGCGTCAAGTAATCTCAGAAGTACCTTTTCAATTTTTTTGACTCTTAATGTTCAGACGACCTTTCTAATAAATGTATTCTTTTGCAGATGCCGGAATTCGATGAGATATAACGCTGTTTTCTTATTTTATCTTCAGTCGTAATCTTTAATGCATTTAAATATATTGAAGTTTTTCATGACTGTTTGTTTTTGACTCTTACTCATTCTGTTTGATTCACCTACGTTATTTCAGACGAAGAGAGTTGTATTGCTTACGAAAGCACCTATCACATCGACAGAGGTAACTTTGGGTACAATTTGAAAGGAAGCAATGACAGCTTCTTAAGTCGGTTTACATTAGTTGTTATACGTCTTACCATCCTCTATGTTAAAAAAGTTAAGAATACATGTCCAGTGTTTTTATATCAAAACCTTCCATAGGTTTGCCAGAAAAGCTATTATGACATCAAAAACATCCAATAAGTCTAGTCCAGAATTCTATACTTTGGATGGTATCGACCTCTAACAAATAGCTGAACCAACTTGGAAAGTTGTGTCATGTTACAACTTAAGAATTTATTCCATTACAGGCGTTGGTGAATTTTAAAATTTATCTATAATGTATTTCTGAATATCTTTGACATATCTCTTCTGAAAATTAAAGTTCGGTTTCAACGCTGGTTTAAAAAAATCGAACCAGGCTATTGCCATGTAAGGCTACTGCAATGATTCTGCTCTGATTTTTCAAATATATATCATCCCATAAATCCGATTCCGATTTACAAATTTGTTGAAGCAGATCAAATGTTGGTATGATTGGGAAAACCAGTGCAGCTGGAACAGAGGAAGCAACTTAGTGGAAAATTTAAATTGGATTTCTTCAATTGATTGCGGTATACAGTCCATGGTGGTATTGCTTGCTTGAAAATGGGTCATAGAATTACAGAGTATTTCTATTGATCCTGGTGGTAGCTCGCCTGAAAGTAGGTCACCGAATTACAGAGCACATGGTGGTAGTTGGCAGAAAATGGGCCACAGAATTACATAGGTGGAACCAAAAAAGATTTGAGTTGGAGGTAACTGACTAACATTGTCATTTTCTCTAGCTTAGCATTCAGTTGAGAGCATTCCACTAAGTTGTCTCACACTGCCATTCATTATTGAAATATGGCAAGAGGTGAGAAACCACTAATTACTAAAAATCGTAAAAACAGCTGGTAATGAGCAACTGAAAATCGAAGCTAGCTTTGTTGCGAGAGATACACCATATGATATCAGAAGAGAATGGGCGGATCGTATTTTTGTGTCATTTGCCTGTTGTGACGCACCAGGGTGTTTTACAATAAGGTGAACCAGCAGCACGTGTATAAAATGGCAGTAGGTTCTGCAGCCAGACACACTATCAGCACCAACTCTGCAAATGTTGAAAAAGGGAAAAGTACTTCCTGCTTTTGCCAAGGAAGACTGGGGTGAAAAAAAAATCTTCCGCAGTCTCTCTTGATGAGAAGCTGCAACATAACAATGTGATCCTGTAGAAGGAAGCATCCTGTCATGTCAATCAACTCTTTTTAAGACGTTCCAATTAAGATAATGGCCAAACGCTGTCTCCTGGAGTATATAAATGAGTTTGATGGGTGTCTACACTATTTAAAAATATACAAAACCTCAAGGTAACTTGAGACAAGAAGGTGTATAAAAAATGAAATGGCCAGGGCCATTGTGCTCACCTCATGTGGAGGAAAGATGGATAAAGAGCATGGTATTGTGTCATGTAGTGTTAGGTTTGATGTAGGTCCAAGCAATTACAATTTCCCCAACATGGCCAATTTACAGTACATTCAACCTCTGTGACCTTGAAAAGTAGGTCAAATCAAAGAAGACCCGGGTGACACATTGAATGGTTGTTAGAATTAGATGTACCTATGATATAAAATTGGTGCCAATCGGGCAAGTCATTACTAGGAATAATGGCATTTTGAAGAATTTAGGATTTGGCCCCCTCCCTGGAGGCCAAACGGCAAATCAGATCGCACCAAACTTCGGTACCTGAGATTACCTGACCAAGGGGTACATGTGTACTTAATTTGTGATCAATAGTCATTGCAGTTAAGGAACGTGCCATAGTTACGGCCTGACAGCGAATTTACGCCATTTGACCTCTGTGACCTTGACAAGAAGGTCAAATTAAAAACCTGTGTGACATATACTGTATGGTGGTTAGATGTACCCATGATATCAAATTGGTGGCAATCGAACAAGAAGTTAAGGAATAATCACATTTTTAAGGTTTTTGGATTTTGCCCCCTGGTGGTCAAGTGGTGAATCATATTGGACCAAACTTCGGTCCCTGAGATCACCTGACTAAGGGGTAAATGTGTACCAAATTTGGTATCAATAGTCATTGCAGTTTAGAAACGTGCCATCGTTACATCCTAACGGCCAATTTACACCATTTGACCTCTGTGACCTTGAAAAGGAGGTCAAATCAAAAACCCGGAGGATATATGATGCACCTTTGCTAGAAGTACCTACCATATTTTTTTCAAAATTTCCCGACTACTATTAAGGGAGATATTGCATATTTTCACTTTTAACGTTTGGCCCCCTGGTGGCCAAACCATGAAACGAATCAGACCGAAACTTGGTCTCCAAGGTGTCATTACATAAGGGTATATGTGTACCAAGTTTCAACTCAATAGCTTTAACAGTTACGAAACGTGCCCTGCTAACGGACGACGGACGACGACGACGACGACGACGACGACGACGACGACGACGACGACGACGACGACGACGACGACGACGACGACGACGACGACGGACGACGGACGCCACGGTATGGGATAAGCTCACCTCTGCTAAGAGGTGAGCTAATGATTCATGAGTTACTCGGTGGCATTCTAATGCACGCATAGTGCATTTACAAGTAGAATGTTGCCTTCAGGCTCAAAACTGTTATCATATGCTGCTAAATCCATTGCTAATTGGTCTGCAGAGACTGAGGAAGTTCAGTTAAGTGATGGAATGATTTAAATTCAACCCAAAACATGTTAAAAACACCAATAAAAAAGATATTCCTGAAAATTTTTATCAATGTCTCCCCTCAGATTATCGTTGATGACCTCTTTCTCTCTTGCTTTGAAATACATGTTGTGCCACTTTTGTCCATCCTATCAGAATATCACTTGGTTTTCAGAAAATTTGCTGAACTTCCTCAGCTGTAGACTTGTACCGTGTCCAAGTAAATTGCTGATAATGTAAGGGAGTCTTTGGAGGCGTGAACAAGTCTATGAGCAATAAGTAGAAAAGTAGCTGCTGTAGTAGTGAATGATAGTGTTTCTCTCTCTTATCCTAATTTTATTAACTCTATGTCTCTTCCTTTGTAGCGTGTGTATGTGTCCTCTACCAAAGTGATGCTGGGATCACGTACGATGGCTACGGAGGAATATTTCAATCACCAAATTATCCGGCAGAATATCCAGAAAACACGAACTGTATTTTATACACATTCATAGGAAATGTAGGGGAAATAGTAGAATTGACATTTATAGCCTTTGATCTGCAGATGCCAGATAAAAATAATAGGTAAGTTGTTGCGATAAATTTTAAAGTTATTTTATTTAATCGAATTATACTACAAACTACTAACAGTATTCTATTTAAATAGCTAAACACATGATTATATTTTTTCACATGATTATATTTTTTAGACTTAAAAACAGTTCAGTAAGTCAGTACCCTTACCTTTCATAACAAGGCTTAGAGCTTTTAACTTCAGCGAGAATTAGAGTCTGCGGCAGTAGAAAAAATATCCGTCGCCAAGCTCATTCTTGATGGTTTTTGGAAATTCAGATTTCAATGCTGTTGACATTTTGTTTTTCCGTTGTGATAAGATTACAGTCAAACGTGAAAGATTAAACCTACTACGATGTTCTGGCTGAGTATAAATCACAGCATGAACAGTCGAGCTTGTAACAGTCCTCAGGACATGTTTTGATTTGTTTTACCAACCTGCGAGCTCTCGCATGTGATTTAATTTATTGCATACATATAATTTGGGGAGAGAAATTTGGTGGCGATTGATTCAAAAAGCACCCATGCCACAGCAAATGAATGTCATTGCAGGCTTTTAGTTTCAATCATCACCATCGTTTAAAAACATTAAGTGTCCGTCCATGAATAGACCATGCAAAACCTACAAAAAAGTGATTTATTTTGCGTCCCATTCCTGTCCTAATTATTTTCTGAAAAATACTCCACCAGTTGTAATCCTATCCTAAGACTAACCAATGGTAAAAGTTTCAGTCAAATCCGCTGACCCCACCCTATCACTTTTTGCATAATCTATCTGTGGACTGACACTAAAGTATAAAACATACGGTATTGCATCATCCAAGTCCATTTTCAGCTCATCAACTGTTATGAATACAGAATTAATGTCTTCAAATTTCATTGTGTTCTACATATGATAAAGTTAGACTGGATTCCAGAAAAGGCAGGGCATAATTGATTTTGAGACTTCAAATGGTAGATAACAAAGCCATTTGTTTTGATTGGTTTTTTAAGCTAAGTTTACTTGATTATGTCGCGTCGCGTTGTTAAAATTACCGAGTTATAAGATTACAAAACTATTCTACACTTGGACGAGTTGTTTCGATCATTGGATCGATGGTGTTATGAACTAATCGATAATTAGCAATAATGCTATTCTGTTACAGAGACAATGACATTTGATTCAAAGTTTCATTTAAAGGGTAAATTGGCTATTTGAACAGTTATCTTCCAACACTTCGCGAATGGTCTATTTTAATTGATTTCATCAAAAAATGCAAACAACGTTGTCTAAAGGTATCAGTTTGAAATTCTGCTCCGAGAGTTAACACAGTTGAAGAGTAGCTTCGACCAAAAATGGCGAGAAGTGGTGTTGTGCATCCAATCAATAGCCTACTGGCTACCGCTGTCGCCCTCTCCCCACTCACCATGAAAATCCCACGTATGGCCCTATTGGTTATGCTGACTGTCACAAGCGAAGAGGTCAAGTTGCCTGCAATACGTGGCATCTTTCTTTCACAATGCAACCTTTAATCACCAATCTCAAAGTTTTCTGTTTCATACATTTCAGGTGTGAGGATTTCTTAAGTTTTTTTCTCAATCTACCTCGTCCAGAAATAAATGAACACAATCACCCAGATTATAAACTCTGTGGCACGATGGAGATGATTCAAAAAGTGTATTACTCCTCGGGCAGGGCACTCATATTGGAATTTCATACGAATTCATATAACGACCGGAATACGGGGTTCCAAGGCCGGTTCAAATTCTTATCAGCTGGTAAGTTAGTTGCCCTGTCCAATTCTTACTTAAACATGTAAAGGAAGACCATACAGTTGTTGCAGGGGGCCCGATTGATGGTCGCGAGGCGACCAATATCTGTTTTCGCTGTGTCTGTTTTCGCTGCAAAGATCAGCTTTTGATTACGGTTTTGCCACTTTAACAGGCTTTGTGCTCAGCTACTGTTGCCGAACCAGTAAATTTCATTGACATTAATTCAATGCCTGTAACAACCGTGCAGTATCCCGCTTTCGCTGCTCTCAAAGAACTGGGTCTGGTTGAGTGAGTGATATAAAGTTTCACTTCGACAGAACGTAATCTGGCCTACCTGCCTCCTGCCTATAGTCTCCCTTTAAAAATTCATAGTCATGCCAGTCGCTGGTTGGCCTTATATTTGATTTGTCAGAATCAACTTTTGAACTAAGAGCTTTTAGCAAAAGTTTTGAAATAAAAGCGCACTGTGCATCAATAATTACACAAAAACTAACTTGTTTGCCGTGTTTTATTCTGCAAGTTTCAACTGGAACCATAATTACAGAGCAAATATCGAAACTGAATTCAGTGTTGTCTTTTGAAATGCAATAAACAAGCTTTGTAATTGGAGAAAGGGAATGGATTATCAATGGTGTGTTTTCAAAAAACCACAAACGTGATATGTATGTATGTAAGCTTATATCATAATAATATGCTGAATGAAGTTGAACGTGAACCAGTATGTAGGTCAAGGCCCATCGCAGAAGGAAGTACGTACTTCGATTGAAGGCCATCTGGTGCAAGCACGCAAGACTAGACTTGAATGTGCCTACTTACAAATGAGAGCCAAATGAAGCTACGACTGGAGCCCAAAAGGTCATGGAGCGAAACGACCGCAATTCCTCACAGAGTTGATGAAACTGGTACACCTTAGACTCTTAGATTTCAATGACTGTCCCAAAAGAAGTTTGAATTATGATATCTCATATTAAAACAGACATGCAAGGAATGTATGATGGAGTAAACCAGATTCATTCCTCTCGTGTTCTTTCATCACACCTCGCCTGTCAAAGGAGGTAAACCAATGATTAAATTACAAGAGTGAAGAAGCTGTCAAGTGCGGGCCCCAGTCTTTGTGAACTGAATACAATATGCCACCGGCGATTTCACACAGGGTAGCTATGGTTGCCGTAATTAAATATCCAACCTTAGTCACCCTAGGGAGGTTAGTTTAATGAAGCAAGATTTGATAAAGTAGTCTTTTAAAACCGCAGTCGAGTGCTAAGAGTAATAATTTTGTTACAGTGATGTCGACTGGTAATTCCAGATATGGGTATAATTCACTGTATGTAATGTTTGAAGTGACTGTATGTCTTCTTTATTCAATTTGACTACGAAAGATGACAAAACATCCACTATTATAATGTAATATTTTTTAGGGGTTTTTGGGTCATATTTCAATTCTCAGGCTAGCCACTGACATGACTGGTGGAAAACGTAATTTTAACTTATTTTAGTACGACTCAAATTGATGAAACTTCGGGTCATTCTTGTCATGACCCAGTCTATTATGTTATCTGTCGGCTATCTCGCATACAGTTGAGATATTTTTTTCATGAACTGGATTGATGTCTCCCGGGGTTATCTTTGTCATGACACGGCCTAAAGTTAGCTGTGGGCATTCTTTTTGTCAAGTTTGAGAGTCCCCAATATATAGGAACTATTATGTATTTTGGCCCGTTTCTATGTCTCATCATTATAAGCCTTTGTCGAGAGAAATCATGGCATTTTTAACGTTTCTAGAATCCCGGTCATTTAGGAAAATTTCGGATACAGTCGAGGTCTCGTCGGAAAACATTTGAGAGACAACTCAAAGTTAGAGTTTCTTACCAGTGTTGTATAAGTTCGGTTAAGTTTCATTCACACTTGGCGATATATAGCGCTTTCTGCAACTGTTCTTTCATATTTGTAGATGAATTCGTCACGAATGGAATCAAGCAATACGGGACGCAATGTACATACATAATGGCGTCAAGTCAGAGAAAAAAGGGAAAATTCTTTTCACCGCAGTACCCACAAAACTACCCAGCAGACGCCGAGTGTCAGTATGTGTTCAAAGGAATGCCAGAGGAGCAAGTGGTTGTGACGTTTGAAAATATCCAACTGGAAAGATTGGTCGGGAGGTAGGTACTGCCCTCCAAGAGAATACTTCGAAACTAGCAAGTCTCGAAAGACATCTTGGAATTTGGATGAGTTGATACAACGTATTAGTTTTCCTACAGCAATTTATCAATTAATCACCAGAATTGAAACTGCACTTACGCACAGCTTTATAAAATTCTTCTAGCGCTTACACTAAAAACACTTTGAAGTTTGAAGAAATTGCCTTATCTCAGCACTGCCTATGCTGCTGAAGCTTATTTAATTTGAAAATATTCTAATACTCCTATGTGCCAGCTATCCATCGAGTTATTCAACTGAGAAGTTATACTTTCTCTAATAATTCTATCTGCCATCATCTTCTTGCTCTCTGCCATTCTGTCCTACACTTCCATACAGCCAACCTGAACTCAAAATCTCAATTCAAACCAGTGTGCGTGCTGTCTTTCTATCAGAAGCGTAAATTCCATCAATTTTCCTCCTCGGATCCCCCCTTATTGGTTATTCTGCCAGATGCTTCTATTCCTCGCAATTGAGCTCTACTTTCCTATCTTTGTGCACGATTAGTTACCTAATTACCACATCTCTAACGACATTCGTTAACCCCAGCCAAACCATAAACATAAATTTTTCATACAAGGCAAGTGGTTATGGGAAATGTCAGTTTTAGAATCCTTACTAATTGCGTTACTCCTCAGTCATAATTCAAGAAAATATCCTAAATTTGCCGGGTGGCATTCTGTAGAGTCATCACGGAGTCAATCAGAACTCTCTGCGGTGCTCTGATCCGTTTAGGAGTGCATTATTTTGATGAGACCAGGATCTGTGTGATGGAAGTTAACCGCAGTTAGATCATTACGTTGGCCATCTGGATGGTCAAAATGACATAGGCTGGCCCCTTAATAGTCTACAGTATTGTCTTCCGTTTTGAGCGCAAACACTCAGACAGGGATAGGAGCAGTTAGCTTTTTTCCATGCCCTGGTGTCGCAGAACTGAGCACATTGAACTAGTAAGTTTTTGCATCTCCTCCAGGCTGCCTTGGGATAGGAGAAGGTATAACACTTGTAAGATTGTCATCTAAATCTTGTTAGGTCTTTCGGATTAACCCCCCCCCCCCTCTGGTTATGCTTTTATCTGATTTTCTCCTCTGTGTGTCTTCTTACATCTATGTGTCAATTTCTATCGTTTATTCATATCCTGAGCGACAGGTTTTTCTATGTGTAACAGAAAAAGGAGAAATGTAGTAATAGTCAAATCTTCATTTCATTCTGATGAGATACCCCTGTAATGTGCTAAGTACTGACACTGATGTGTCTGTTGCTGCGTGTTTCAGACAAAGGTCTGAAACAATTATAACAAAGCAAGCTTCAGATAACGACACAAATATAGTTATGTTCGAATTCAGGAAAGCTCTGATGATGTAGGCAGTACGTTCAATTCAACTACAAAGAAACCAAAGTCATGGCTTGAGCATGAATAACAAAACAAGGAGATGTTGTTAATGTTGGGTTTAATGTGGCCATCTCAGATGCCATCTCGAAAACAAACTGCTTTTCGGGGCCCACATTTCTCTCAAATTCTAATGTTATTTCGATCATCAAAAGTACTCAAAAAAGCTTTTGTTACCCTTTGTTCAGCATTAAAGGGTGTTTTTTTTTCATAAATCGACCCCATTTTGAGCTAAGACGGAAAGCCTGTCACCAAAATTATCCATTTCCGTCATGCTTGTTAGATTAGAATGGTGTCTTCTCTAACACCCATACCCTCTCCTGCACTCATCTAAGACTCGTTTTCTTTTCCTCTTCTTCCTTTTCTTTCAAATCACTGAAATACATCTTACAGGGATAGAAGGTAATCTGGCCGTTTTGAAGCTGAATATAGGGCTGACTTTAAAAGAAGTGAAGACTAGTAGACCAAAGATCACATTACCCGCTGTTAAAACCACATTGCTCTGCTCTGTTTATGAGAATATTTTTCGTGGTGAAATTACCCAGAAGTTCCTACTTTTGGCAGGGAGGATATAATAAAAATTGTTCAGAATTTTACAGCAGGTCGGCGTTCCTACTTTTGGCAGTGAGGATCTAATAAAAATTGTTCAGAATTTTACAGCAGGTCAGCGTTCCTACTTTTGGCAGTGAGGATCTAATAAAATTTGTTCAGAATTTTACAGCAGGTCGGCGTATGTTGATGAAAATGGAAAAATAGTGGTTTGCTACTTTTATGGTCCAGCCGCTTGAAATGATAAATGTTACAATTGTTAATTTCGTGTGTATTTACATTTTTAACCATTTTCGCATGGTGTACTAATCATTTTCAAGTTCCAGCACCCCGTACTGTATGACCATGAAAGGTCAATTTTGTGGCTGATCCCCTCCCCAAACCCGCCCCACCGCCCGCACTACATGCCATTAAACCGTATCCAGTCAACTGCATCTTGTGGAAAATGGATAGTGTTGCCATCTGATAGAGCAGCAGAGAACTGAAATCACTGTTTCAACTAAAAGATGCTACCATGAATAACTTTTTATGACGATGCTGGGTAATGTGAATATATCTTGGGTAATAATGGAGAACGGCAGAGACTAGTGATTACATATAATAATCTTATGATATTGTGTCAAATTCAGATCAATCATTAGATATCACTGAATTACATATGAAAATGTACTCTCTAAAATGTAATGTGAAACACCTAATATTATTTACAATTTTCCGGGGTTTGAATGGATAGATTTTCCATCTCAAATATCACGGATACCACATTCTTCAATGTAAGGAACACTTTCTAATAACCGTTTGTTTTATCTGTGATACTAACATGTAAATAGGTGAAGTAGTTTAAAACGTAACATAAGATTAAGATAGAGCAACTAATAGAAAAATTAAATCCATTAACTCTTCCCCTTTCCTTCACCCTCCACTCCCCGGATATCCCCAGATCACTTTGTTCAAAAATGTTCACGGTTTCGACAGCGACAAAACCTAGATGTTTACAGTTGCAGAATTAGAGTTTTAGTTTCAGTAGTAAAATATGTATGCTTTGTCCTTGTCCTTGGCCCTACAGTGGATCTGGGTGAGTGTGGATCATCGCACTGTCAGTCTGACTGGTGGTTTCAAGTACTGTTGAAAATGTTGGCGCACTTTAGTCCGAGAAAGATTGATGAAGATATTAAGCTAAATGGCTTACTTTTAACACACACGTAAAATCAACAAAAACAAACAACAATCAAGCAGGTTGTCCATTGCCGTCAAATCTTTCTCAGGCTATCAAAAGCCAATGTGTGTGTCTGACTCTTACTCCCGCTGTTCCCCATTCATTGGAAACTAAACCTACTGTCTCTACTGTGACTGATATCCCTTAACTTCTGTCATGATAATCGACAATAATATGCAAAGCGCTCCCACCTCAACCCACCCATTAAAACTCTTTCAGGCCTCTGAGTGGCAGCCTGAAAATGTGTTTGCTAAATCAAGACATCCTTCTGTATCCACTCATCCCATTCTTATTTCCTCATAAAATTGTGTTATTTACCCATAGTAACCCATCTGTATAGTACCCTGTAGTTATCTGTAGTTACATCGACAGTATCGTAGTACCACTCTGTCTCCTGTCAATATCAAGGCATGACCATAATTAACACAAGATTCCCTTTCAGTATTCACAATTCTGAAACAGTGTTTTTGGTAAAACTGTCATCTTTTAACCAAGATTCTGTGTAGTGCATGGTAGTTGGTGTACTCCCAACCTTGTTGACCTTCGATGACTATCTAAGAAGTAAATGTTTCATTTAGGTGTTATTGCAATAAAGAATTATTGAAAGATATCCTTATAATACAAAATTTCATCTGACCTGACTGTTCCCTCTCTGTGGTTGCATGATCAGTGGCAATTCGTCAATTGTCCATTAACGAAATTGCATTGATAAAATCATGAAGATAAATCCAACCCTTTGTTATCCCGTCCGTAGGAATATAGGTTTTATCTTGCTAGAATTGCCTAACTGATATCTATTTTCAGTGACACCAGTTGTTCAAAGCATCTTTAGAGAAATAAATAATTCTAAAATATAAGAAAAAAACTGAATGAGTGTCATCAAATTAAAAGAAAACATTAAAATTGTGCTTCGTCTTGGATGAGAACTACGACAGAATCGGATAGGTTCATTAAAAAAAGGACAAAGTGCATGTTGGCATATTAGAAAAATATTCAAATAGGAGTAGTTTGGTCTCCCCTTCTCTATGCTCAAAACAAACAGCCAGCCTGTAGTCAACCGATGAATCTAAAGACAACTATTAAACGTGTATATCTAGAGACCCCTTCCCGGAGTGACGAATGAGCCTCACAAGTAAGACCACTCTCCTTCTATTTTGCAGATGTATAGCTAGTCCTGACCACATTACCATCCGTGATGGCGTCAACAGTTCCAGTCACATGATCATACAACACTGCGACACGAGAAACAACGTAGAATCCATATCATCCGGACCGTACCTTTTTGTTCAGTTTCTGGCCGACAGCAAAAATCAGAGGCAGGGATTTTCAGCGACATACGAATTTTTGAGCCAGCAACAAATGCGGGAACGAACGCAGAAAAAGATTGATCTGTTATACCCAACATCAGCAACGGACCAAGGTAAGGAGATTTCATTATCAAGAAATTTCCACAATTACGCCTGCTTTGCCTTATACCAAATGAGGAAAAAATGGTTTGGACCCAGTGGTAAAGGAATTGCTCACGTAATTTGGAGGATGTCCTGATGAACTAAACTTTTCGTTCGTGGTGTTCACTAGTTTTCTGTGAAGTTAAGAAGTTATCGAGTGGTGTTGTTTGGTCGGTTCTGTCCAGTCGGTAATTGGTACGAAATGGATTGGCTATCATTATTGTCACCTTGACCTTGGATATGTAACTCTGACATTGAAACTCTGTAATCTGTAAACTGTAATGTGGCCTTGAACCTGTAACACTGTAACCTTGAATCTTGTGACCTCGAAGTGTTATGTGTTCTGTATCCTTGTACTTCTCTCCAAGTGCTCTCTATCTTAGCCATTAGGCCCTATTCCGTACCACGGTACCGAACATAGCTATTAATTTCGATGACGAACACTTACACAGATTTTCAACCTTTGATGCACTACGTTTATTTGATATTGAACACTGAGATATATGACAATGCACTAATTCTGTATGACAGAAGTTGTTAATAACACTTCAATCTTATTATGTAGTAAAAACACAAGCACATAATGATATCACATAATCACGTTTTAGGAAAAACAAAAGAAGGAACACATCTCTCTCCATTCCGCTCTCAATTTTCACTTATCCCATTTTAGTGAACACTTTTTACTCATAAACTAACATTTTGTCACACAGTTGCTCAGCCTGCTTTGCTTTTCCCTGGTTCCTCCAACTTTCACAATTACAATTTCTGGCGGTGCTACCACATACATGACATAACACAAACAAGCCTTAAGAAATATGTGTGCTCTGGCATGATGCAACAGAAAGAACTGGCTACATCGCAAATTTATTAACCTAATGTAATGTAACGTTTGGACTTAAAGGGATACACTGTTTATATTTTCTGGTGCTCAGAAACATAGAAATGCAGTTATGCATACTGTAGTGCAGTTACCATCAATCCAAATTTGTGTCTTCGAGACATTTCTGAAATTATTTGACTAATTCGTCAAGTTTCCGTGAAAAGTTGTCTCAATAACATAATGAGTACATATTTGTCAAATAGTAAAATGTAATGCTGTCTAACTGCTACCCCGTCTCTTCCTTCTTCTGTGACTAGTGATCTTTTCCCACCCCGACGTCAGACTGAGGATAGAAATACCACATTTCCGATATTTTCCAATTCCAAACTTAAAACTAATCTCAAAGTCTCCGTTTTTCTGATCAAATTGTCCTGAAGATAAGACTTTTAAACTTATCCCGAAAGCTATTATTCTATTTGTTTATTTCAAACGTTGTTCTCTGTTTGATTAACTTAATGTGAGTGGTGCCAGAAAACTGCAGAAGTTAAGGTTTAAGGTAACTATCCTTGGTCTGAGCCGTCGAGTTGCTCTGCATGTCCACATCCTTGCACTGAATCCACCTGCTACCCTCTGCTTCCTTTACAGAGTTCACTTCCAGGCATAACCCTAGTGATATCTTGCACTATCCACACCCCACTGGTGAGTTTCTAAGGTTAACAGCATGTCAAGCCCAACAACATTATGCGCTTGCTTTGATATCCCACTTGCTCAAATGCAATAAGCGAATAGCTCTCAGTATCTGGGGGTTAGTTCCAGTCAATTTGACTGTTCATTCGGTAAATTGGGTCAAATTGATTATCCGATGATATCCAAGTTATTTCAAATTTAACAGGTTGACATTTCATTGTTAATGAGTTGAAATGACATCAGAGGGCAGCACAACTTCTTTATCACTGCAGGCACATAACCCCCCCCCCCCCTTGCTCCTCTTTTTCAACATGAACCTGAAGTCAGACACACATACAAGTAGACGTAAACTTCGATATTTTGTTTCAACTAATGTTGTTCGATATCAGGGGAGCAAGTGAATCAGTCGCAGTGGAAACCAGCTGCAACACAGCAAAAGTAGAAATAGGTTGTCATCGTGTTTATCAACAGCTGCAACAACAGCTCCGATTGAACAAAAGTACGATGAAAGCATTCTTTAAAAATCTATCCGATTGATCATCTGTTGATGCTGACTTCTAGGTCATGTTCATTCTCCTTCTTTTCTACTTGAAACCTGCATTCAGTTTCATTTACCAGGTGCCCCATATCAATTGCTTGCATGATATATTCAATGACTAATCGTCCTTTGTAAATTGATATGTGACGCCTGGGCAATTCTTTTAAATCGATTTGAATAATTTTATTTATCATTCATCGTTGACAATCATTAGAATGTCCTTTGGTTGATTCATAACCCTTTTTTTTTTCAGGTTTAGAATTAGCATGCAGTTAGGTCTTCCCACAAGTATGAATGTTTTGGCATTGATAATTTGTTTCAGGAATTTGCATGTCGGTAGTCTTACATATTATGCATTAATCAATGATAACTGAATGATAATTTGTACTATGTATTTCTATGTTTAATCGAAGGTGTTTCATGTCAATGCAATTTTACACTGTTTAACTCCACTTTCAGGTTATGTATCGGTTGAGAGTGGTAAGCGATCAAACTGAGTTGTAGATATCAACCAACTCAACTCTGCAGTCTTTCTGAAGAGCTTGGATATCATAGCTTTTGTCAGTTTCCATAATATGGAATAGATGTCTCTGCTCTTGGCTAGTCGTTCTGCCTAGTATAGTAGACATACAGAACGGGGAAGCTGCATGATGATAAGGACATGACGGCTGTATTGCTCAAAGGTTATCAAACTAACAGAAGCAGAAGTCTATTCAATTGAAGCTTCTAAGGTTTCGATTTTCAGTCATGCGTTAACCTGTTATTCAACTGGCAACAATGACATGGTGTGGTCCGTCCACACGCCTTATACATCAGGAAGCCTTATACGATATCAGCTGTCCTCCTTTTTATTCAATATCGCTTGTTTTTGCCTAGTCATTGTTTTCTCAGGTTTCCTGAGCTTCTTACAGAACTCGTAGTACTTAAGCAATCAAACGCTGTCTACCGTAGACAGGCGGAAATACACCAAGGAGCCCTCACAATAACAAATTGGTTGCTCTTTGACCCCACGCAATACTAATGAAACGAGGTGACTGGAATCAGAGCCTTGAGCAAAGGAAACTGAGCGCCATCACCAAACTAATAAATGCACCTAACCCACACGAATGGAAGCAAGAAGTCAGGTATATTGGTCATAGATGCCAGAATTCCCTAGGACAATCAATATTTGTTGACCAGCCTAATCATGCCCTGGTCGAGATTATTCGGTGACCGCCACATTGCGGGGGTCGCATTCCCAAGACGATTGATGTCGTATTGTATTGTCGGGCGACACGTGTATGTACGATCGGGTTAGCTTCTTGGACAGCGTATCACCATTACTAACGGTTGTTGATTTCAACTGGTAGAGGAAAAGATTTTCAAAGCATATCACATGAGGCTGTTGTTCTCTCTCAATGATTAATGAGGATCTCGGTTGACGCTCTATACAGTCCAGCAAACGATAGACCTAAATTATTCAATCCTCACCAATACGTGAGGGTCTTAACTCTCTCTCAATTTACAGGGCAATCGTGTAATACAAACTAACATATCAGGCCAGCTGATTTGAGGAAATGTTCTCGATTTTTTAAGCGAGCTTGCAACTTGCTTGTACGAATTTATTCTTAATTTGTCATCTTCAGACCAAAACAAGCATCACCATGGTTGAATTCAAGTGTCACAGTAATTGATCCATTACAAAATCATGACGCAGACGACCGGACCAAACTCTTTTTTATCTCGCCTCGCAATGATGGTATTGATTGCCGTTTGATGTGGTACGAGTCTCGGGCCACTTAGCTGCATGATGATTTGATCACTTCTGGCTTGTAACATTAAGGAGTCAACCGGTAAATTGTCAGGGAGGTTTCCTCCAGAGCTCGTGTGCTCTTCGAACGGTCAGAATCTTCATTATAGGTGCAGTTTCGGCATCCTTTTTAAATGTTGTAGCTGGTGGAAGCCAACGGGTGTTTTCATGAAGAGAATATTATCTCTGTGAGATCTCTTCTATATTACCACTCACAAAGCTTGACAATGTGTGCTGTATTTCGTAGAACTGAACTGGGTGAGGAAATAATTCTGTGCAGCCTCCAAGGCAGCGACTGCAGTCAATTTGGAAGAATCATCGAACAAAGGCTTTTTCAGAGAGATTGCCAATGTTGTGAAAAGATCCTCCTGCCAAACGATCAGTCTCGCTTTCAGCCCTCCTGATTCAACTGACGTCTCAACTGTCAATATTCTTTTTCTGCTGCTCAGCAAATCGCAGGATTTGCCAATGATTACATTGCTTGTCATCCACCCTGGAATGCAGTGTTATGCAAGTGTATCAAGTTGCTGGTAGTGATTGCACCAAGTCTTGATCACCTTAACTGAGTATCAGTTCAAATTCGAAAGGATCAACCATGCTGTCAGTTGAAAGCATTTTCACAGAGAAAATGTCATCAGGGCACCCTGGGTGCAGTTGCGTGTCTGCAACTTGATGCACAGTTTTCATCGCTCCATGTTGCGTGTTGGCTGAGTAGCTGTGAAAGACAAATGGGCAATTGCGTTATCGAGCGATGTGAAATCTAGCTTATTACATGGTTTATGCCTGTTTCGCCTATTCCTGTTTCGCCTATTCCTGTTTCGCCTACAAAATTCCTTTTTCGCCTATTCCTGTTTCGCCTATTCCTGTTTCGCCTACTTTCCAGTACCCTTACAATAAATCGACTCTCCCAGGGGGAACCTTAGGGATGCATGTCCATTTTATGGGGAAAACGTGAGGGGACAATTGGATGATGTTAACGATGTGATGACAATTTGACTAATCAAATGCCATCAACTTTGTTAACAAACCATGCCATGACCGTTTTGAAAGAGTCACCTTGAAAGCGGGGACAGTCCGGGACTTATCTGACCATATGACCATACTGACACACAGTAAAAACTAATAGATTAAGTAGAGTAAAGCAGTCGCTTATTTTATAAAAACAGGAATTCATGACTTTTTGATAAAAATACATAATACTGTACATTCTCATAATTATTTAATCAAAATCAGCTGTAAAACCCATGTCATAGTAAAGAACAATGTAGCTATAGGTATTCTTTCTATTACGAAGCCAGTTACTGACTAAGACAAAAGAAAGAGAATCCACAATATAAAATGCAGGCCTAAGAAACCTTTCTCAAATCTGATGAAAGGGTAAAATTTTCTTACTATTTTATTTCTTGCCTTTTAAAATAAGCTAAAACATAAGCCGATGTAAGCTATGTATAATTTTCCAAAGTTATTCCGAATAATACTGAAATAATTGACATGTCGCTAAATCCATTATTTCAGACTTTATTCTTAATGATAGCCTTTAACACTATAGTAAGGGACGATTCATATTCCTACGTCTGTGGGGAGGTTAGCAATACATTTGAATAGGCGAAACAGGAATAGGCGAAACAGGAATAGGCGGAACAGGAATAGGCGGAACAGGAATAGGCGAAACAGGAATACACCTATTACATTCAATATCAAAACGTTCTGATGGATTGAGACGGATTAGTCTATTATGGGTTAAGGTTGGCTGATCCACCAGCTTTCCAACTCGTTCCCAACACGTTCCAAACCAGAAACTGCAACATAACTCAGCTACACTATTAGTTCCCGACAAGATTACATATATTCGATTCTTGTTGGAGCAAGGCCCCATCCCCGCACTCGTCCTCGCACCGGCATCTTTCTGACAAGATAAGACTGAATAATTTGGGAAAACGCAGTACGATTTCCTAAAAACTACTACAGCTGGTGAACCCATCGTGAACTATTTTATGGTTAGCGTAATTGGCAGTCTAGCTTTTTTTTCTTTAAATATGATCCCCTCACGAATTCTCGGGAATACTGCTTTCTCAGTCTAACTACTTCAAAATAATCGATCATCAGATCTCCAGGCATAATGTGCTTTGACAGAGGTTTGCTTCTTTTATGGAGTGCAACTATAAATGTAAGATAATGAGACTATTAAAAAAAAAATGTCTGAAAAAAACATGGCATTAGAATTATTGACGAACTGCTTGAGTGAAACAGTTGACTGTGTATTATAGTCCCTTCTACCCCTCTCATTAGCTTCGTTTAGAGTGACGGTTGCAAGTGACTTTCTTGTTAGAACAATGACGCTAATCTTGATCGACATGCACGCACTTCACTTTCAAGACTATATTGATCACCATAAAAAGATGATCTGACGTATTCAGTCATGGAGCGAATACTGGGCATGCCGGGATGAACATGCAAATAAGTGCAAAATGACTCCAGTTAAGAATTTTAGCCAAGTTTACATCCTTGTCAATATAACCTAGCAAAAGGAATAAGGTGACTCACTTATGAATTTGCAAAAACCGACTTACATTTCCGCTCAGCAATAAACGGAAGTTTCAATTCAGCTGCTCATTTAAAGCAGAGTTGGACATATTTTATCTAAGTCCGACTCTTTGATTGCTTGGTAAACCATTTATTCCAGCGCAAACGAGATTGCACTGGGGGCAGAGGGTAAATAAACCTGGCTCACCATTCATTAATGGCTGTGCAAATATTTTGCAAATTTGACTAGTGATAAGCGAGGGTTGTTTTAAAGTATTAAATATGATGGGGCCTAGTAATTGTGCTAAAGATAATCTGTTTCATGCAAAAGAAGTATTCCTGAAAGTTCCTTTTGTCCGAAAAATTGCACCATTATTTAATTTGCTACAATGAACTGTGAGCTAACCGTGGCCTAAAAAGTCAGCGTTTGAAAGAAAATATTATAATCCAATATGTCGAAAACATCTTAAATGTTCCTCAAAGGTCGGTGTAGCAGTCGTGTTCTGAAAAAGCATGTTCTGTTCACACGTACCAGGAGTATGTACCTAAAAACTTGGGTTGGCTCTGTTATGACAAAGTTTTGTAATAATAACAAGTTGAATGCAATGAAAACACATTCTCCAATATCCTGGCTTTATTTCCTTTTAGCAGGTTTTCATTACTTGTTCACCCCGAGAAACCACCACCCGATAAGACTTAAATACCATCAATTGTCTGCTAAGATATCACACACAATACGAAGTCGGGATGGAATATTTGCCATCGGGACTATCGTCTTTTAGACCAAAAACTCTAAGCGCAAATATCGCCTGATAACAAAGGTTTGCTGAAAATTAACAATATGTGCTGGGTTTGGTTCGTACATTTCTTCTCCTCGCATTACCTTGATAATTTACCTTTGTCATCAGCTATTGTGCCTCAGACATATAAAGCCTAAATATGACCATATATGGTTATGATATGAAGTTTCCTCTAGCCCAATGTAAATGTTAAGGGCTGAGACATTTCTACAGAATTTACCCGAGGTAACGTTCTATCTTTTCTTTCTCACTAAGTTTTGTTACCTAGTAACCAAGTTATCCTTTCTAGAGAATAGCAATTCTTGGATTATCAAATATCTTGTTGTACAAGTCCGGGGGCACTTCTGACAAAACAGTGCCATCATCTGAAAGACTGTTGCTTACACTGAAATATTTCTTTTTTAAGAACACAATCAAACCTTGTTCTTGTTTCAAGTTACATCAACTAATCGCCGGTATGGATTCAAAGGTGATCTGGCTGTTTTGCGGAAAATTGCCGGAACACAAATACCCGGGAAAAATCTCGAAATCTCGAGATTTATTTCTCGTTTGTGAAAGAATGGGATTGACTGACACCGACTAATGAAGCTTTCATGACTTCCCGGTGCTGTCAATAAGAGAGTAACAACAGGGTACACAACCTGATGTGGCTCCTCTACGAAACACACGCCCGAGCACAGCTCAAGCAGAAGAAAATACTGGTCTGTCTCTTTTGTCAATCAAATGTCTGAATGCGAATTTCTTTCTTGTAAGAGAAAGAAACAGATCGACAGAGGCAGACTAATGAGAATTATATCCAGTTGAGATGACTCCCTATTATCGCTTTTCTGTGAGGAAGCACTTAAAGTAACTTTGTCATTAAGGCACCAGGCCAGGCTTATGCTTTATGATCTAAAATGTGCCGATTGGTTCTCTCAAAGACGATAACTGGATGGTGCGAAGACAACATGAATGCTTGATTGCTCCACGGTGTAGGTAGAAACGGGTTTCAGCCTTCCTTATTACTAGCAACACCAACAACAAAAAGATACCAAACGATACAGGTATCATTTAATGCAAACAGCATTCGCAAGAATCGAATTAGAAAGAATTTGCATAAATACATGCAACCCATACGCGTCATACGAACGTGTTGGACTTCAGGGAGAAAAATCTCTTATCTGGAGATAGCAGCTGCCACAGATCTCTGCAAACCGAAAATAACATGTTCAAATCGCAACATGACAACGCAATTGAAAGCATTTATTATTTTATTATTTTATTATCTTATTGATTTATTGAGTGGTTTTGTATTTAACCATATGGACCAGTTTTTAACTGCTTTCAGCATTACAGGGTTATTATCGTTCGTTCAACATTATAAATTTGATATTTTACAATTATTACGTTTTCTAATACAATACGCAATAGGATAAAAATTCAACAGTGATTTTGTGTACACGCGTACACAGATATAATACAAACAGTCTGCTTTCATCGCGCTGTCATGTCTAATTACTGTACATGGTCATGCTGTATTGCATTAACTGTCTATTTCTCATTTCATTTTGGCTGTACATAACCACAAAAATAGACCTGTTTTTTTAATGAACCGTGAATATGGCCTTCCCTCTCGAAACCACGACTGCGCCTAAGATTGGATGACAGTCGACTGAATCAAAGCATTAAACATATTCTAACAATGCAAGATGACACCTAAATCAGTTAGCCTCGTGCATATCACGTAATTATTGTGGAATTTGAAGCCAGTTCACCAAGATCCATATTATATTTAAGGACAACAACATTGAGACCAGAAAATAACGATTGAAATTGTATCGTTCGACTTCATGGAAAAAATTAATTACATAGGAGTCACGGTGTAATGCAGTACAGTGCAATGGATTTTTCGGGAGTTATTGATAATCAGTATGTTATGAATAGACAGAACGTCAATCAAGCAAATCAATATCGATTTCTTGAGGAATAGTACAATTACTTTGGTTCACCCGAAAATTAGGAATCCTCCCTGCAGAGAATTTTCCCAGTTTGTCTCAGTTTCAGCCTCTAAATTTCCCTCTGCGTCATCATGTGGACCTCTACCTGACCTAAAACGTCTTATTTCCACTGGCCCTCGTTTGAATTTAAAGCACTAGGTAAACGTTTGGTTATGTTGGACAAACGCATTTATTTTGTTTGGAGGTGGATGCATTGCTTCCGAGAAACAATAAACATACAAATGGACCGCTGGGTGTAATGACTGATCTAACGGCAGTCTATTGCAATTTGATCAGGACCCTGCTGCCATTTCTGTCAAGAACTACACATATTCTGAGAATTACACTGAATTAATTGAATGAATCCTCATTAATATTCTACAAATTTCAAATTTCTGGCATGTGCAAACAGGTCATAATCGTCCATATTTCTCCTATTAGGCCTACAAATCTGTATGCAGATATCATATAAAACCTGAATGGGCAGCCTAGCATAATCAATAACTCTGACAGCAGGTGCATCTATCATCTGCCATGAAAAAAAATCTGAATTAATATAGGCTTAAGGGAATACGAATGGTTAATGAGATTGCACTTTTATAAGCCTATTTTTTATTGGTATGTCTCACAGATCAAAGCACGTGCATGTACAAGATATATACACAGATACCCTCCCGAGATAACCCTATGATGGGAAGAGTTGGCATTGCCGTTTTCTGCATCGTCGCAGTAAACTTTGGCATAAAGTCCTAACTCTACTTCATGTACTGTAATAGAAATTGACTGAAGGAGATAATGCTTATTCAAGCTAACGCTGGCGTTACCCAGGTTACAAATCAAGTTACGATTCTTACAAAGTTTTTAGATAACGATGGTCAATAAGATCCTGTTCAGTTTCGTATACATGTGCACATACATTTGTGAGGAGATTCATGTAAGATTCTAAGTTAAGATCTTATTTAAGAAACTCCTGCGAGGATCTTGTAAATGTTGTACATGTACGTACACACATATACAATGTAACTTTATCTCTACGCCTATTGAGCAACAGGGCTACGATTCCACTCGAGCATTTTCCCACTGTGGCCATCACCAAGAATAAATTACTTTCGGTTAATGCAATTTGTTGGTAAGACAAACATGCTCACTAACTTGATTGGTGGCGAACGGAAATATCATCAAAAGACACCAACAGCTCCGGCACATTTGTAAATGAATAAATAACCGCTTGCAACCGGCGGGCATTTTGTGAAAAAAATAACCACTTGCAATTGGCCCAACACACCAGTACTTTTGCAGCAGCGAACAATGACAGGAAAATGCTGTGGGTGTGGTGACCAGTCGAATGAATATACCGGTAACGGGCCACAGCGGACTCGCTCAAATCTTTTCTCAAACAAATTTAGAGGGGCGAAATGCACTCCTAACAACCTACAATGTTACCAGTAACAAAATATAGTGGGTGGTCCATTGTCACCAGAATCCCCCTACAAAATATGGTGTATATCTATTGGGCACCATGTTGAGATTTAAAAATAAAAGACACACTCTGATATGTAAAGCAGATAATATAGCATATTTCCTTCAGTTCATTTGAAACTCTTTAGTATTGGGATATAATGTTGCGAGACCTGGTATTTTCTCAATGAAATTCAAAACTTCATCTTATGAAGTAAACTCTCAATACCTTACAATCAGTAATCGACTTGCCTGTTCATTCTATTGTAAAGTGTGCTCATCACAACATCTTGTTCTCGAAAACATATTAAGGACCTTTTGTATTTCTCAAAATAGAGTCGTCTCAAGTTGTTCAAACCTGGTACTAGTATCAGTTTTAAAGAGGCATTGATCACCATTGAAAGAAATAGTACTGAAAGAACCTGTAGCATATCAATGGTGTAAGATTAGTGCTGTCTTGAGATATCATATGTAGGCGCATCTACATCAAGGAGCCTTCCTTTTTAGTGTATTACTATTGATCAGGTTGCACTGAATTCACGTTACGTCATCTAAAGGTCCCAATTAGCCGAGGTAGAATTTGTAATGGCAAATTTTCATCACTTTTATTTGATGATTTAGTGGAGCATGATTTGGGTAGTCAATTAAATCTTTGATATTCATGTAGAGCCGAAGTCCTATCGACGATAACAGAGGCATGGCTAAAGGAACCACATACTATAGGCTGCAGACCTAAAATGAAGTCCTTGGTTACAGCCAGTAATAATATAGACTGTCCTGGTTGCATTGACAACCGACAATCGTATTGTAATGATACTCTTTGAACGAGACTGTCACATACACTAACCTGCACTCTAATAACTAGCTATTGTGATATTTTAGCCCATAGATCATCCATCATTGTCAATAGTGATAGGAGGGATCGATTAATCTCTCAGCTTTGCAGCTATGCAGAGGTGATCTTCATTTAGACAGGTTAGAGACTCAAATTACGGTCTTTGCTCCTAATACTAAGCAATAGCATCATTGTGCAAAATCATGTTCATGTTCTCAATCTAGGTTTTTTTTCGAGGCTCAAAGGTTTAAAGTTCCAAAGTCTTTAGAGAGCATTCGCGGATGGTCACATTCTTCAGAAGATAGCTTGGTGGTGAATGAAAAATCCCAATAGTATGCTGTAGGGTCAGAATGCATAGTGGGCAAGAGTACAAATAAAAGAGTAAAGTGTATTACTCAAGGTCACAAACGTGACTTGTAAGTTGCACAGGAACAGCAGCTTTAAACTCTCCAGTTCCCATGTCATTATCGAATAAACAAGACCTTTTTACATCAATAAATACATATTGATCACCAAAATATCACCCACTATTAATTGCAGACAGGTATCTTGGTAGACCGTAGCCACTAATGAGGTAAACTTGTTCTTTATTTGTTTTCGTCTAGCAAACACGGAATAAGTGTTTGGACAGTTGCAAGTGACTTGTAGAAATGTTCAGGTATACCTGGAGAGCAAACTCGTCAGTGAACCTCTCAGCTTTTACCATCACAGCAAGGAAGGAAACCCATGCTGACTCACTGCTTGCAGTTCAAACTATTCTTTCCATAACTCTCTTTCATATTCCAACATTGTTCATGAAATTTCTTAATGGAAAGAATACTAAACCTACCGTGGGTACTACCATTTTAAGCAATTTAAAGCGAAGTTTCATCTCACGAAGGAGAATTTCAAATGATAACCGTTTTTCCATGAACAATAGCAGTATAAACATGCAGATTTGATGTCATTGATGACCTCATGACTATACATGGTACATTGTTGTATTCGCAAAGTTTTCCACCATTGCTTCCTTCAAGGCAAGCTGAGGAACTGCTCTTCAATGATATTCTTTCTTTCTATGGGAGTATCATCAACGATTTGCTTTCTTTGGGCAAACATCCCATAAATGTTTTGACAGCTGCACGTAACTATAATGGAAAGTTACCTCAACTTTGTAACACTTTCCGCCAACTGACTTATAGCATTACCTGCCAACGCCTGAGGCATGGAAAGGAAAATCCTTGGAAATAATAAATAGTCAGTCATGAAAGATTCAATATCGTTCCTACATATTCCTCACTAACAATGAGACCCTTTATCAGAAAAGACCTTTCTTTAAAACTAGTAATTCTGAAACTTTGCCATCCGCACACTTACAGACAGTTTATTGCAAAAGATATATACCTCACCCTCTTCAGAAGGTCCGGACACTTTAAAAGGTGGTTACATTTTGACATCAATGCTGCATTCCTACCAGATTAGTGCAACTGCACGGCGTAAGTGTTTTGAGTTTACACATCACTGACGAGGCAACATTTTGCATTCCTGTCACAGTCACAGAAACAAACATCCAACCTAAAGGTTATAATTCTTCCGTTTTGAGACCTAAGTGTTATTTGATGTGACTATTTATTTGAACCAATGACGGCAAACTGATACGAGAAAGCCAGCTCGACCAAGGGTTTTTGTGGCTGCTGCCGTTTGCATTGGACTTAAACAGAGATCTTGTGAAGGGAAAACGTTACCTGCAGCAGTATCCTTTCCTAACTTAAAGCAACAGCATAGAAGAAAATCCTTCACCCGAGGTGTGTTATATCAGTAAGTTAGTTACGAACAATATAACCGGAAGATTTGAGACCGGGAATCATTAACAAGATCTACTCTTCAATAACTTCATCTACAAAAATCATCCTTTACCTGTTGATGCAGTAAGCTCGTTGAGTGCAACAATGTTGTGACCAGGCGATCAGCCTCTGTCATCGCTTGTTTGTGTGTGTCATCGCTGCCGATATTACTACACCAGCAGAAGCTCTCTCGTATCAAGCCACTTGTCTGTTAGCAGACGATCTAGATGGAGTACATGGATACGTCTTGGATGTTTCAAACATGTGCCGGTGTTATTAAGACTATTTTAGTAATGGTTTTGGTGAATTTTTGTAGCTGTGATATTCCTGGATACAATCAGAACGATGGTGAGTTAGATTGTTGTACTTTTCATTGATCTCTTTGTTGCCTGATTGCGTGGAGTGTGCTTGCAGTGGCGTCTGCTGATGCTTTAAGTCAGGCAGGCCTTTAACGATTTTAGCTAGCTTAGAGCATCACGCTGGGGTGTTCCAGTATGTTTTGAAGGGTCTTTTACAGAAATATTTTTGAATGTATTTGGGCAGGAACATGTTCAACATTTGAGATGGATATCGGAATCCTATTTTGTTGGGAGAACCAGTAAGACAAGCCTTTTGGAGATGGTTTGTTCTGTGGTTTGGTATTACGCCACACCCTTGTTTTTCGTCGACTCCAAAGCCTGTTAACACTGCTTTTCTGAACGCGTTTGTTACAATTATCATGGCTGTTATTCCCTTTTAGTTTTGATTCAAAAGAGTTTTCATTTACTATCATAGGCATCCGAAACTGCTCTTATCGATACAGCCTGTAGTGTGCTCATTTGCAGTCCCATCACATCCCAGATAGCTTCAGCTTGTTTTTATTAGCTTTCTCTAATAATGAATTATAGATGGGGTATTACAAATACCGTAGGATATCGGAAATGTGTTATTAGTTTCTGCTGGTGATTGATGAATTTGGCCTCAATAAAGTTAGGCAACGTATCTGGCATCTATCTGCCTCATCCTCCAGGTTTTTCGGGACTAGCTGGTCCCTTATTTCTGCCTCGATCTCGCTCATCAATATATAGTTTCACTACATACCTTTTGAATCTATATATCATGTGGACAAATATCATTTCCCACTTGCCCCAATGACATTTCGATGTTTTGTGCATGCACAAAGGATAACATATCAAACCCCTGTAACATGTCAACGGGGACACGATTAGTTTTTGTGACTCCGAACTTGTTTGATGGTTCTTTCTTTCATTTCCTTTCTGTTTAAATCTGCACGGTAATCCGTTTACCGACTTTCCAATAGATCTCTCCCATTTCTCGGGCTAGGATCAAGGATAGGGCAAGGGAGTCGTATGTAGCGTTGATTCATTGTTGCCTTAAAAGTATCTTTTTGTTAGCAGGCCAATTGGTATATTCTTCAGTGGTGGCAAATGCTGTAACGTCAACGTTCTGTCTTTCGCCCCCGCAATGACATTTGAATTGAAATGACGTCCTAAGGTAACTTGACGTCTTGTTTGTGAGGAAGGACTTGCGATCCTCAACAGCATTCATCTTTATCACCTTGATGAATCAGGTTCTAACTGTTCAAATACTTATTTGGAATTGCTTCCTTGATTTTGTATTTTACGGTCGGCTGGTATGCTTGTAATTTAGTAATTTGTAGAATTAGTACATGTACTTCTACTGACCCTTCCTTTTACTGCGCATAAATGTGAACCTCTAGTAAAGCTTCAAATAAAGCTTTCCACCACTTAACTCATCAACTTCATCCCAATTCGTTCGCACAAATCAAGCTTAACGCCTGAGGCCAGTCAGGAACAAGTCTTATTAATTTGGCTTTCTAAATGAAATCTCTCAATACAATGTTGCTTCAGCCGTTATTTGAGTAAAAGTGGAGGCAATCCACTTCCTTCGATAACCACCATTGACCTTTCATATTCTGATGCCTGAATCGTGGATAAGGCGTCACAAACCCCTTGGCATGTTGAGGGCAACCTTATTAGTTGTTCCGCCTCAAGTCCTTGGTCCACCGTTCACTGTTCCACAGATTCTTCCAGCATCGGTAACGCCTTGAAGTCTTTATTGCTAAGCTGTTTGTCAATATAAGGCAAGTTGCTCAAAGCTGTACTTGGCTTACAGCTTCTTGAAGCTCTCACTTAGCGTCAGTGAGAGTATTGCCACAGCTTGCAACTGGTGTACTGCGATGGTGTTTCTTGAATTAATTATTAGGATTTCTAATTGGATTCGAAATGATAAAAACGTTTTTTCATCGTGCGCCCCTAGTTGTCTTGCTGTCTGGTGCATTTAAAAAATGCTGTACATCATTTTCATTCTATTTTCTGGGATTATAAGGATTTTCTATAAATTTTTAAGTATCTCTGTTGATTGAACCGCTCCACAAATTGAATCAGATTTCGAAAAATAATCTGATTCGAGAGGTATTTGCCAATACCACTCAGGGAAATTGTTTAATGAATTTTCTGATCAAGTCCCAACAGAACGAGGCAGCATGCTGCAGATATAGCTTTGTATTGATTAGGTTTTGATTTGAACTGGAAATTTGGCGCCCTCTCTAGGGTGGATGTAAGTCTCTGCCACCAAAAAAATTAAATTTTTTAATTTGGTTTGCTACTTAAACCATTGTCATAATAAACATGCAGATATGATTACAGCCAAACCTTTAAACCATAATGCAAAGCCATATTGAGCAAGACGAATCTGCATTAGATTATTATCATTATCATCATTATTCTTTAATG